>NC_072736.1:76009410-76266354 GCF_026930045.1 Uloborus diversus | reverse complement strand
CTAACTGGTCCTCTTTAGTCCTCTTTTTGATTGAAATTGGTCCTCTTTTACCCTTTTCTAAAACTAAAATGTGTTGGGAGCCCTGCATTAGTTTTTAGAAAAGTGAAATTTATCTGCACAATTGCATTCGATCCTCATTGATTTGGTATGAACTTAAAGAAACAATTTTGATTACTAAAATGCAGTTACCTAACGACTTCTCATTTATTTATTTTGAAGTAATTTAAAAACCTATTTTAACTTAAATTTTCCAAAATGCATGTTTTTGTAAACAAGTGCAAGGTTCTATTTATTAATTTTTTTTATGAAAGTATTAAAAACTAACCCCCCCCCCCTCACTTTTTGTACTTTAAAACTTTGGGACAGTGGTGGCCACCAAGTTTTTTAGGTCTGGATTACTTTGCTTTACTGACCAAATATTTCTAAATCAAATATATATTTCACTGGGTGTCCTTGAAAGTCATGGGAAATCGTGAATAACAACTATGATCGAATTTGGTACTGAAAAGTCAGGATTTTCAGGGGGGAAAATGGTCAAAAAGTATCATATCAGAGATTTTTCTGAAAAAAAAACATACAGTATACATTTAAATTTTTAATTTGCATACATTTAAATTTTTTCCTGAACACTTTTTTCTAGAAAAGAAAAGGAAATTCACAATTTCTTTTTCACAGAAATAAAGAAAATTCACAAAAAATATTTTGCTTTTTCGCATAACGGGGACTTAAAAAAATGAAACCTGGATTGACCCCTGATATTACTGTGTGACATGCTGACATGTGACTTTGATTTCAGCATAGCACATGTTTCAACAACTTATAAAACTTGAAGTTTAGCTTTTACTGCATTGTCAAGTGATAACATAATTAAAACAGAACTTTTATTCACGAATTTCATTCTAGAGCACAGCTTGCCCATCGCAGTATCGGATCATGCAAAATCTTTCATTAAAAATTAGATTAGTGACACAACTATTTTAAGAAAGATTTGTGTTCATCTACAAAAAGTTTCGTCTATTTTTTTTATTTTTAAAGAAGTATGCCTTAATATGTTATTTAGTACAAATTACAGTTTTACGCTCTTTTACTGTTTGTAAAATTGATTTTGTGTGTATTTTTAGACTTATTTATGTGTATGTATTGCACTTATAGTACAGTAAAATTAGGCCAAAAAATGGCCAAACCCAAACATCCAAAAAAAAAAAGTGAAACCTGTTGCAAATTACTTCTTACCCTTCCAGCAAGAAGGGGTAAAAAGTCCCAGCACTTTGCGCGTCGGGTTTTGGGGGGAGGGGGGGGGGGGGGAGACGAAATAATCCTTTATTTAAATAAAAATAATTTCTATTACTTAAAAAAAAATTCTGAAACCTCGCAGAAACCACTCTGTAATAGTAAAACAATAAACTCACATAAAAAAATTCTAATTAACCGGGGTGTACAGGCGGGGGGGGGGGGGGGGAATGGGGGGGGGTGTCCATGGAGCAGCTTTGCGTCATTGGAATTTTTAAGGCAGTTTTTTCAAGGGGTATTTCTTTCTTTATTGAGGACTTTTATTCTTGATGGGTACTCCGTCACACTTAAGGGGTGCGCCATCGCTTTGAGGGGGGGGGGGACCCTGAATTTACATTCTAAAATCACAGTGAGTGCACATTTGCAGTGAAGTTCACGAAAAAATTTCCCTGACATAAACTTTTCCGAAGTACAAAATGCCTCACAATGATATGGTAATGTCAGAATGATAATTCTAAAAGATCTAAGCGAGCTCAGTAACCAAATTATTTGTGACTGGAGTTATTAAACTGTTTAGAGCGCTGGAAAAAAAATTCCTGTGCAGCATAAAAAAAGTCCAAATTGACTAAAGTTTCCCTACTTCTTTTTGATTAACTTACTTCAACTTTTCTACAATCTTTTGCCATCACCGTAAGGGTGGGACAAACCGGAATTGCCAATAGTGAGACGGGCAATTCTGCACCCTCTAAGTCGGTGGGGGGTTCTCATTTGCAAACACCAAGCTACCTCTCTTTTACGCAGCTGGTTATGTGAATTATGCTAAATATGCGGACATATACTTGCAACTCTATCTGAAACTTTTGAGTACATTATGCGATAAAAAAAAATTTGATCACATCAAACATCAGCTATCCATCGATCTAACGCAGTGACAAATTCAGGTGGTCTAGAACCTGTAGTGATTCAACGATAGAACAAGTCTTGATGAGAGCAATTAGCAATACATCAATAGAATGCTAAATATTTACACCTTTTTGTCTCTCAGTTTGGAAATCTCAATCCGTTTCTAAAGCCCCAGAAGTTTCTTCCCTCTCAAGTTGGTATGGGTATTGCTCGCTGATGATAAGGTGAGTTGCGATAAGACCTTTAACGTTCGGGTAGTAACATCAAATCATGTTGAAGTCAAACAATTTTGTGGCATTTCTTTGTAAAGGAGGTAAGCAGTTATGTCTTTAGCTTCTGTTACGAGAGTAGTTACTATCTGTAAAGATGTGTAAGCCCAAACCATCTTTTACACCGAATGGTATGAACAGTAAAGATGGAATAACAAATTGCTAAAAACTTCTGGTACGAGTTATGCGCTGATCCTCCATCAGTATTCGATGAATCTGGTTTCAGAAGGAAAGAAATCCTGTATCGTTAAAGTACTATTATCTGAAGCAAAAGGTTCATCCAAAATCACAGCAAAGGGATGTAAGTGGACATTTTCAAGTTTTGAATAAAACGCGTTTAAAGATAAGATCCTAGGTAGACTTTCATTGATTTTTTTTTCTAAATCATGCTGTGTAGAAGCAACTACCAGGTCTACTAGGACCATTTCTTGCCCCAAGATATAGGAGAGGTTCACCAACCATTTGTACTGGTTATCTCCAAATTTTTAATTTTGCCCTTTGCTTCTCACTGCCTCATATGTAATAGAAGGAAGATACCCGCTTGAACATATTTTTGGTAATGATATGTAAGTTTCAAGGAAATATGCCAGCAATGCAGCGTGTAGGGCACTTGTAAGTATGGGAAAGCTAGTGTCATTTTTGATGGGTGTAAAGAAAGCACCACAGAAATATAAATGAAGTCCTATTACAACAGCCAAGCCTTCTGCTCTAGAAGGCTTGGCTTCTAGCAGCTTTCTGCGTCTCAAATCTTGTGCTTGCTCTGAGGGGTTCATTGGATATAGTGAATGTTTGAAAAGTCTGAAAGTAGACTGAAGTGCTCAATTATATGCACAAACTGTGTTAGACATAGCTGCAACAATAACGATTTTGCTAAGGATCTAGATTCCAAAAAACATCTTGATAACGAAGACTTTTTGTTACAAGCTTAGGAGAAATCATTTGAAAGCAAAAAACAGTTCAGCGTTATTTTTCTGGCCATTTAATCAAATGTGCACCATCAGAGGGGGTGGGGGGGAGGATAATATTTTAGTACATAATTTCGTTTTGGGACGTGAGCTACTGTTCTTATGGGGTGGACAGTCCTGATTTATGCATTTTAGATTTGCATGAAATAATACTTCTACTTGAAATAAAAGGTGGGGGGGGGGGGGGGTGAGGATTTATTTTATTTGGCAGAGGAGGGGGGGGGGTGTTGTAGCTTTGAGAGGAGGTGCACCATCGCTCTTGGAAAATGGACACACTTGATTTCTAACAATTTTCTTAGCATAAAATAATGTTTCCATATGAAATGTATGGAGGGGGGTTCGGGGGTACTGCTTCGCTTTACGGGGATAGGGGGGCTCTGTAGCATTTGTGGGTTTTGTCATCCCTCTTGGGGGTCAAACACCTTTAATTTTATGCTTTTAAAATTTAGTATAACATAATATTCTCACTTTAAATTTATTCTAAAAATTCTGAAAAAATACCCAAAACTGCAATTTTTAGATGCCCCCCATTCCAAAACCCGACGCACAATGGGGTGGGACTTTTTACCTGTTCTTATTGGGAGGGTAATAAACAATTTGCACCAGGTTTAGCTTTTTTTTTTTGGATGTTTGGGTCCGACCCCTATTTTTACTGTACTATTATGTCAGGTAGTGTAATTACATGTTTTTAATCGAATAGTAGTATTGCATTTTGAAAAAAAATGTCATACTGGCGAGCTTTGTTATCGAAATTCCTGTATATCCTTTTTTTTTCAAAATATTCCTATAATCTTTCGAAAAATTCCTATATTGTTTGCAGAAAATTCCTATATTTTCCATCGAATTCCTATATTTTTTTCAGAAAATTCCTATATTTTCCTATATTTTTGTTGGCAAATGTCACTTCTATCCCTGAGCAATGGTATAGCTTTTTTCATGTGGGAAAAGCAAGGAAAATGGTACAATTACTTTAACATTGTTTTAATAAATGTAAAATCTGAATCACCTCCTTATGATATTTTCTTTTGGCACGCCTATGGTCAGTGTTAGAAATAAAAATTTCAAGTTCAAATTTTGGATGACAACGGGACTAAGTTTTCTAGGTGTCAAAATGAAAAATATTGTCACCTTGGTACCATTTTCAATAAATCAAAAGTTCCAAAAATGAAAACTTGTGAGGGGAATGTTATTGTTGTCAAAAAAGTCTGCCAGAATCATTGATTTTGTTATAAACATGGAAAATTGTAAAAACATACCGGAAAAATGTTATCTTTTAAGTCATACATTTCTAATGTATCTAGTAAGTTTTTTTCAAAGCTATAACCAAACGTTTGTTTCGAAGAGGGTTTTTACCACACACATTTTTCATTATATCTAGATGATCAATAAAATTTGATTTCATTTGTAAGTCCTATTAATTTTTTTTTACAATTTGGTATTTAAATGAGGAGATGCTGCTTTAAACGGCATTAGCAATGAGCAAATGTAAAAAATGAGGCATCAGCTACAAGAAGGAAAGAAATATGATGTATGCACTTGTATAACTTCATCTCCTGTTAAATATTCAATGCCTTTTTAACAACTCAAAAGCATAGATTTGTGTCCTCATGTACGCACATTCAAAGAAATGCTTCTTAAGGGGTTTCAGTACCTCAAAAATGATGAAACCGGGGGTAGAAGTAGTCCTATATTTCCTATATTTTCAAAAAAAGCATCAAAATTCCTATATTTTTAGCAATTGTCCTATATTCTCATAGTTTGGTGTATATTTTTAGAAAATGACCTTGGAAAAACCTTTAGGTCAGTTGATTCACTTTCTTTCAAAGCTTGACAACAAATAACTCAAGATTGCTTAAAAACGAGATGTTTGTAGATAATTTTTGTTTTGGAATCTCTAGCATAACTTGTCTGTTTTAATTTTGTTTTAGATGTAGAGTATTTTTGACAATGTTTAAAATTGTTTTAAGAGAAAGCTTCAATGATCCATATTTTATAACAAGCTCTCCTAACTATTGATCAAGTACTTTGACAATGAATCGGCACGAACACCAAAATGTGGGGAAGATTCATTCGATATAAATGTACGGAAAAAAAAGCCTATTTGAAATGCTTAAATTTAGATAACTATGCAAAAAAAAAAGAGATGAACTGTCCCTGGATTCGAAATTTGAATTTCTTGCAAAAGTTAGTGTACATTATTCTAACGCCATATTTTTAGCAGAATTCGGTATTAAAAAATAAGTTTTTCCGAAATTTAAAAAAAAAGTTGCATCCTCTTAGAAAGAAATGTTCCAAAGCTACGTCACCATTTGAAAAATATCCAGGCAATATTTTGCCCTAAGTACTAACCAAAAATTATGTAGGCAAACTAACAGATGGAGTCAAATCTTTACGTACATAATGTTAAAACTTTTTGAGGAATGGAGATTTGTTGGTACTTGGAAATCAATTATTTATTTTGGAAAAATGTTTTTGAAATGATAAATATATATATAGTCAGCTCTCTTAAAATAAACACTTAGAAATTTTAGCGGTGAAAGTCATTTTAGTCATTTTGGCTTTTTCTCAATTTGTATCATCTGTTGAAAGACATTTTTCTCCAAAACAAAAAGATACTGACATAAGAAAGATCCTCTTAACCATTGACGCTATAATGAGATTTTTAAGGTTAATTAAGATGCTGAGATTGGGAGAACATTATCAAGAAAATTTGTTTTATCATAACTTATTCTCTAAATACGAAATTCAAAAAGTAATGGAAAAATGATATAAAGACACATGACAGTCGGAGGCAAAAGAAGTTGGGGTCCCTTCAATAAAAGAAAAAATTGATTCTGCACTGTATGATTCATGTAGCAGTCAAGGGGTGAAAAATGGCTTTGATATATATATATATATATATATATATATATATATATATATATATAATAAAAGTGAAAAATATTGATAAGACCACACCAAAAGCCCATAGATGCGTAACGCAGCAAAACTAAAAAGCCAAGTAAATATAAAATTAAGCAAACAGCAAAAAAAATTAAATTGCAAATATTAAACAAATTAAGTCGAGACGAAACCCCCTGCTTTTAGTTTTAGGTTTGAGCTCTAGTTTATTATTTTTAGTTTAACAAGTGGTGCTTTTGCCCATTGTTACTCTATATTGGATGTACTGGAGCTTAAACATTCTCTTTTAGTTCTTAGTTAAAAATTTTGGTCTTTTGACCATATTTAATGAATCCTCCACGGCTGATGAGCTCTGGATTCATACTTTATCTTTTTCTACTTAATAGCTGTTGGCAATTTTTCTTTTTCTCATCATTAATTTGTTTAATATTTGCAATTCTGTTTGCTTAATTTTATATATATATTAAAAGAGAAGCTTCGCGAATTCTTTTTATGCTGGTAATAAAAATATTAAACTTGCAAAAGATGAAATGGAAAAAAAAAAGGTTTAACAAAAGCTTTTCAAAAATATAAATAATTAATAATTGTAAATAATTGTATTAAATGTAAATAGATGTCACATTGTTTAAATTTTGTTTAAAAATATTTTTACATAAGTAAACAGTTTTTTCATAAGTTATTCTTTCAAGAACTCTGAAATCTCATTCTAGGTATGTTTTAATTTTTATTTTAGTTTTTTTTTTTTAAACTGTATGCAGTATTATTAATTGAAATCATTGATAATAATTACTGCGAGAATAACTAGGAACTATGTATTGTTTACTTTTTCAAACAAAATTATTCATAAAACATGTCCTATATTTGTCCTATATTTTTCATGGAAAATGTCCTATATGTTACAAGTTAACTACTTCTACCCCTGTGAAACGATCAAAAAATTTTTTATTGCTTATTTCAAAACAAAAAAACTATTCTGAATACAGGGGAAAAGTTTCAATGCTTTAGTTCAAATATTTAAAAAGTTATGAGTGGTTTTAGGCCATGCACTCTATGTGTTCTTATGCAAAAGAAAAACTTCAAATTGCTTTTCTCGATGATAGTTTTGTGTTTTCATGTCATTAGAATCCCTAAGGATTTTTTTCTATTAAAGATACAGCTTTAAAGTAATACTTTTTGCAATTGGGATAACATATTTGACAAAACTGTTCATTGGATAAGCATTTTATAAATTACTCTAATGTTTAGAGCATCTTAAACCTTTAAAAGTCAAATTAAAAAAAAAAAAAACTTTGTTTTTTTACATAATTAATCACAGAAAATTTTCAAATGAACTTATAAGCAAATGAATGCACAGATTTTTAGAGATGATTATAGTGATCGTTTTGCAAAAAATGTTTTTTAAATTAGTGCAAAAATAAAAAAGCCTTAAAAATTTTTAAAAGTTGAAATTTTCCTCAATTTTTTGAATTTTCAAAAAAAGTTGGCAATATTTTTAAATTTTGAAAATAAATTATCGATTACAAAATAAGTATGCATGTTATGGTTTCAAAGAAATATAAAATTTATATAAATTAAAAGAAATTGCTTGAAAGGTACTGTGAACCCTTGAATTCATAATTTTGGCAGTTGTACGATATGTTAAATAATGAGCTGAGCTATTTCAAATTTAAAGAATTTGGATTCTTCTGGTGAGAGTCAGGTATTCAAAATTTGAAGGAAAATGCCATATTGCTTTGTAAGGAAATATGATTGCAATGACTACAATGAAAAAATAAATACTGGCAGATAAAGCCCCGAGTTTGAACACTTCTCCAATGATAGTTTCATTTTTCAAGTGAAAAAGGAAAATAAATGAATAAAATAAAAACAGTGATAACAATTTTTTCAGAAAAAAAGTTCAATAAAACTCATATTTTGAAGCATTTAAAACTCATTTTTTGAAGCAGAGAAATTTTAATGCTAAAACCCCCCACCCGTTAAATACGGCCCTGGGTTATTATGCTCATATAGAAAATTTCTAGATAATTTAAGAAATTTTTCGTGGTTTGGAATAAAATGACAAAAACAAATGTAGACTGTGAGCAAGTTGGATACAAGCAGTTAATTTGGATCCCCCCCCCCCCCCCCCAAAGCATGTTGTCATTTGCGCTTCTAAGCATGTAATTCAAATAATATGGACAAACAAGCTATCAACAGTAACAAAACAAAAAAAAAAAGCAACATTCCTTTTAAAACTTTAAGAGAAGCATCTGTTTCTACAGATTAAGCATTTAAGCCTCAAAGGGAAGCCAAAAATTTAAAAATCTTGATAGGAATTTCATGGAATTGTTTCTGGAAAACCGGGAGAAGTCTGGGAGTTTTACTTCTGAAAGTGAGTCTGAACCATAACTGTGTTTGTGGCATAAGTACATCGTATCATATTTTTTAAAATCTAATTTCAGATAATCTGTTTTAAATATAGAAGTATGTTTCATTTTGCTCTGTTAATATATTCAATGAAATATATTTCACTCTGAATTAATTTTAGTGATAAATGATGCATCTAATTTTAGCTCTGTGCTATCAGATAAATCCTATGTACTGAAATACAGTCGAACCTTGATATCTCAAAACCCTTGATATCTGAAAAAAAAAAGTTTTCCCCCTGCATTTTGCATAAAACTCCCAAGTGTTTTCTGTAGTTATCTGGAAATTTATTTTTCAGAACCTTGTGTCGAAATTTTTGCCACAGAAGCAAGGTTTAATTGATGCTTTTCCTTTGGAAAATTTCATAGCAGAACCAGTTATGGAGACATCTGCATGTAGCCCTTCACCCTTTTTTCCTGGAAAGTTGAGAATAGAGGATTGGGGAGTACAAGAATAAGGGAGCGTTGGTACAAGGGGGTTGCTGGTGTCTTTCGTCTGTTTGTTTGCTCTAAAGGTTAAATTCTTACTCTTATCTTTAGGTTTGGAACACACGCTCACTTTGACAACAGGGGGTGGAGATTTTGTAGTTGACCAGTTTTCGTGTGAAAATGCGTTCTACTTCAGTCTGATTTTTAACTCCAGCAAAATGGTTGGTGAAAAGCACGTGTTATCAGTTGAGGATAAAATTAAAATTTTGAAGTTCATGAATGAAAACATGCTGATAAAGAAAATTGAAATTGCTGCTAATTTAAAAATCCTTACCAGTACACTTTCAACAATAATAAAAAAAAACCATCAAGCTATCAAAAAAAAAAAAAAAAAAAAAAAAAATCAGAAAAGTGTAAAAAAAATGAAAATTCAAAAATCTGCTTATCCTGAAGTAGAGGAATGTGTGCATTTAAAACTTAATAAATTGCTGAAAGGAATTATTAGTTTTTGTCGTTTGTGCAATGTGATGTATCTATATGTCAATGTGAAAGTTACAATGACTTTTTTTTTTCAAAACCTTGATAACTTGAAACCTCCATCTCGATTTTTTTTCCTTCCCGAGAGATTCGAACTATCAAGGTTTTACTGTATGTGATATAGTTACCTATATTTGAAATAACTAATTTCAAAATTGTTGTGCAGTATATTGAATATGGTGCAAGATCTCAGGAACCTCCTAATCGACCTCAAGGGCCTATTATACCCCAAAGTTTAAGTGTTGCATCAGCATTTCCG
Organism: Uloborus diversus; assembly: GCF_026930045.1. Classification (NCBI taxonomy): domain Eukaryota; kingdom Metazoa; phylum Arthropoda; class Arachnida; order Araneae; family Uloboridae; genus Uloborus; species Uloborus diversus. The sequence continues at coordinate 76,256,456 of NC_072736.1, read as the reverse complement.
GCCTTAACTCAAACACCAGCATTACCTCTTACAACGACTGTAACCGTCACAGTCACAACTGTTTCAACTAAGACCACTATTGCTGGAAAGGTTTGTCTAGTTTTATTACTCATAACCTTATCATTTTCATTATTTCATGCTATTTACGAGTATATATATATCTATATATATATATATACATGTATGAATTTATGAAATTATACATTGTTACAAATTTTGTAAATAGCTGTTACTTTTATGTTTTTGTGTGCTTAATTAGCTGTAATTTTGCTAAATATCTGTAGGTGTTTTCAAACTCGCCAATCCAATCTCAACTTCAAATTTTTGGTTGGATCATGTAAACATATAATAGCCGAGTTTGTACAGTATTTTAATTTTAAATTACGATTGATCTAATCGGTCATGTGAATATTTTATTCATTAATTGCAAACAACGTATTGATATTTTATGTTTCAATTTTGTTTTAAAAAAATTTATGTATTCACTGCTCAATAAAAGTAACTTTTTTCTTAACCTCTTTTCTTTTTCTTCCTGTTCAGCCATCAATTGCCAATGCAACAAATATTGATACACTACTTGTGGCCACAGAAAAAGATGAAAAGTTAGTAGTTCCTCCTGAAGCCGTTCAGGACAAAGTAGCTTTTATTGTGAATAATTTGTCTCAATCTAACCTAACCCAAAAGGTAATTTTTGTCACAGAAAATGCTATATTAAACTTATGTTGACGCATCAGTTTTAAGAAATTGAATTTTTTTTTTTTTCCTTTCAATAGACTGATGAATTTAGAGAAATTGTGAAGGATGAATATTGGCCCTGGGCGTCTCAATATCTAGTCATGAAAAGAGCTTCAATTGAACCAAATTTCCACTCCTTATATTCCAATTTCTTAGATACATGTAAGCTAAATGATCTCACCAAACTTGTGATTAGGGAGACTTTTCGCAATATTAAGGTAAGTGTTTATTTCTTGATGGTTCGAAGTTTTTCAATACACAAGTATGAAAGATACAATCAATAACAGACTTTAGGACCAACCATTCTTGTCTTTAGTTGCCCATCATTCCGATTTGAAATCAAGTGCCTTTTTGGAACTTCACCCGGCAATGATTTCAAACAATTTATTCTGTGTACCAAAACCATATTTGAGGTCACAGCTAATGCAATACAATTCTTCAGTTACTTGTTATGAGATAAGTTCTGCGTATCTCTTAGGTTGGATAATATTTGTTTTATTTAATTTTATTTTCCAAAATGGTTGAATAGATTGATTTGATGCTTTAATGCTAAGCAAGAAAGCATTTTTAAATCTAAAAAAATATTTTATCTAGCAAAAACTAAAATTACTTCCAGCTTTCCATGACTAATAGGTATCTCATTTTATGTTAAGTGTTAAATATCTTTCATCAAATTATAATTGCTCCATCTCATCACTGTCAAAACACTTTTACACAACTTGATTCTCATTATTTACAAGCATCAAAGACTTAATATTTTGTAATATGTACTCTATTCAGTTTAACATTATTTGTCCAGGGTTCGTACGCCCTTGAAAAACCTTGAAAGTGCTTGAAAAAAAAAGTTCATTTTCAAGTGCTTGAAAACCTTGAAAAAGTTTCTTAGTGCTTAAATTCTCTCAAAAATCAACAAATTGTGCTTAGAAGTTTTAAAAAAGTATTTCACCAGTGCAATTTTCTGAACATGTGTTCAGTATGCAACATCGCCAAAAATTGCTTCCGTGTTTGGGATTTCAATCCTTTTGCATCTTGTAAATATTTTGATGTTTTTTACAACCGAAAGATATTTTGACATATGGTACCTTAGATTAGTTTATTTTTTGTTTAATTTCATTAATTAACAAAAATTAATTTGGAAACCATGACAACATTGAACTTACTCGGGTTTCGCGGAAAATTGTTCTTGTGTTTGAAATTTCAATCTTTTTGCATCCTGCAAATTTTTAAATATTTTGGCTAATCAAATGTTAGTTTCGCATATGCTACCTTAGATTAGTATATTTTTTGTTTAATTTTAATAAAAAACAAATAAATTTATTTCATGGGAAACATGCCACATCGAACGAGCTCAGACTTTGCGAAAAATTGCTTCTCGTGTTTGAAATTTCAATCTTTTTGCATCTTGCAAATATTTAAATATATTCACTAATCGGATGTTATTTTCATATTTGCTACCGTAGATTAGCATATTTTATGTTTAATTTCAGTAAAATATAAGTTTATTTTATGGGAAACATGAAAACATTAAACTTAATTCGCGAAAATTTGCTTCCCTTGTTTGAGATTTCAATCCTTTTGCATTTTGTAAATATTTTTATGTTTTTGGCAATTGGTAGTTATTTTGACACTGCTACATCAGATTAGCTTATTTTATTTTTTATTTTAATAACTAAAGAGTTAAAGAATTTATTACCTTGGTCTTGTTTAATTATTTGCTTATTTATTTTTGCAATTTTGAATGATTATCTTTACCTAATTTTTGGTCATAACAGATTAAAAAAAAAAAAATAAATTTCAGCAGTTGAGCGCCTAACAAATTAACTTAAAGTTTGTATTTTAAATATAAAGTTGATTTATATAATTTTATTTATAAGTACATCATTTTTTTTATGTCTGCTAAAATAAGGTGTATAACAGGGGTGGTTGTGTTATGATTATTCACCTGAAATCCAGTAGTGCTCGTTTTTATGCTTTTACCTCCCTATATCTCCAATTTTCCCCTTTTCCTCAAATGTTCAAAATTACTACTTTATTAAGGTTGTGGGTACTTGGAGCTTACTGAAAGAGGCTTTAATCAGCAAAGGGGTAGATAGCTTAAGGAGGGTCATTCATCTTCATTTGGATCTAATAAATTGACCAAGGCCCAGTGCCTGTTGCTGGTTATCAACAGGCACTGGGCATGGGATTTCTATGCAGAATATTTTGACTTAATAAACTATTTTATGAATTGTATGCATAGCAAAAGTTATTGTTGTACATATGTATATTCAAGTAATAGGGTCTTAGTTTAAAAAATTATCCCCCCCCCCCCTCGCCCCATTTTGCTCTTTGAAACTTTCAGGTAATTTTTTATGAACTCACAAATTACAATTACACCTGAATATTATTGCCTTTCTAAATTTAAATTCTAATTTCAACAATAACCCATTTTTTTCCCAAAATATAATTACTTTTGTCATAATATATGTCAACTTCTTGGGAATCTTTTCAATTTCGAAATATGGCTCTATAAATCTGAACTTGCACATTTATTGTCTATTGCAAGTTAATCAATGAAAGCTGAATAGGCTCAAGTTTGCATTCAGAGTATTTATCACTACTTAAGCTGCTTTTGTATATTTTGAGGTGTAGAGACTGCACTGTGGACTTTCATAAACTTTTCTTACTTCCTAATTTTTAAATTTACTGGAGGACAGTTGAAATGCCTTATTGGCTGAACAGCTAATAAATACATACGAATAATTGATTTGCATACTTATAAATGATTTGCAAACGTAATATTTTTAGAACTTAATAGTGCAAACTGAAATAACTTGCTGGGTAGTGTTTTTGTCCTAACCACCCTTATATTGTAATAAACCACTGTATAGATATTGGAAATAAATGTTGAAATCGGGGGGGGGGGGGGGGTGACTTCAAAAACTCATCTCTGGCAATGCCATTGAACTTGGGTATTTTAGTTTCTTCCCATAAAAGTTAAAAGCACTTATGAAAGGTTTTTTTTTAAGTATTAATTTGCTGATTCTAGAAAATATACAAACCTCTGACTGCTGCAACCTTTGAAAAACCTCAAAATTAAACCTCTTGGTATCTGCTTCTCTTTATGACCAAACTTTTCAAACATTTTCAGAAAAACTTTCAACGCAGTAGATCTTTCATCAAAGCGTCTCTCGTTGTAGAAAAAGCAATTTTGTTTCCCTATACTTTTTTGTATTATTGCCTTATTTCTATGTGTTTGTAGTAAATGAAATCTGCATACAATATTTTTAGTACCAATTTATGATATTGCCTTGAAAACAAAATTTTTTACCTTGAAAAGTACTTGAAAAGTGCTTGAATTTTTTTCTGCCTAAAGGGTATGAACCCTGTTGTCTTACTGTGTTGAAAATAATGTAAGGCATCACAACTGACATATTTTGTAAGAGTTTCTCTCTATTATCCAAAAAACTAAAGTAGTTACCTTGTATTAAAATTAAAATGATGGTTGTTATTTTTTGCTTTTTTTTTTCATTTAAGCAATCTCCCTTACCACCTCATGGAAAGTCAAATTTTTTGAAGAAGCAAAATATGGATTTTTATCATATTTGCTTTTAGAACTGGGTTTAAAAAAAATCCCTAAAACTACAATTTAAGCACTTATTGTTTTTCAATAGTTTGCTTTACAATATGCACTCATTCTATTGTTAAAAGGTTTTGGCTCTAGACAACTGTTGTAATTTTAACTTGGTTAGGTAAAGAAAGGGTAGGGTTACAATAATTTCAAAAACTTAATCTGGACACAATGATTAAACCATAATACTGAGGGGAGTGGAGAAGTAAAGACCTTGTATTATTTTTGTCCCTCGACATCTGATAACCTCTGGGCAATTTTTACCTTTCATAAATCTTTTTTTATATATTTTTAATATTGTATTTATGTTTTACACAAAATAACATAAAATATCCAAAAATAATAACAATCGAAAATTTATTTTAAAACATTTGGATATATAAAATGAAAAATTTATCGACTTAACACTTGATACTAAAATAAGACTATTTAAGCAGTAAACCTCTCTACCTTTGTGCAGAAAGAATTTAAAGATAAACATATTTCTGGCTTTTGAAAAAAAAAAAAAATCACAACTTCAAAACATGTTTTTCAATGTTATTTGCTAATTTGTCACTTTTTAGTTACTAAAGGACAGAAAGTTAGCATTAATCAAAAGCATTATTATTTTTTATTAAGAATGTCTAAATCATTGAATTAAAAAGGACAAAAATTAAAACAATATTAAAGTAGCAAGCATTAAATCATATATGTATTAAAATTGTATTGGAAACATAGTGAATGTGCTGTAAGTATTTCAGGGTATGGTCATAATTTAAGATATAAAAAATATCCAGATGGTGGGCTCATGGGCTGGCTATTTTGATTGCTTTTTACATGCAAATCCTGATGCCAGCAAGATTATACAGAGTAAAATTTCTTAGATGATAAAAAAAAAAAAAAAAAAAAAAATGGATTACCAACTTTGAATCTGGAAATTTGAAAAAAAGTGAGATACCTGGATGTCATCACCTTCAAACTAAAAAGGCCAAGGTTCTGCTCCATGTTTGGTTATGAAGGAGAAACAAATAGTTCTGATACCAACATGGACTTAATTTAAAATCTTCTATCAAAAATAGATTTAGAAAACACTACTGATTGAATTTACATTTTAAACATACCCTGCAACAATTTTCTTCACATTTGAAATATTTTAGTATTCAGATTAATATAAAATGTTTAACTATAAAGGGATCTTAGAAAAATAATCAACTTATTTTGATCAAACATTTTTATTCTTTCTCTCTTGCCTTCAGTTTTGTTCTAAAAATGAATAGCTGGTAAAGTGTATATAAAAATATAAGGAAAAATGCTTAATGAGCAAAAAAGTCTTTGATAATATTCTTTCAAATGATCATTGTTTTATTGATTTCTATGATTACACTATTGAGGTAGTTTCCTGGTTAAAAACAAAAACTTGAATAACATGTCTCTTAGCAGAATCAATTTCCTTTTTTTCCCTTCCATGTTAATGTAATAACTTGTGTAAATATAATGTAAATCTTATGTTATTGAGAAGTCTGATAACATTTTTGAATTATATTTTTTAGGTATTACTTCGAAGTGACAAAGGAATTGCTAATTTTTCGGACAGGTCTTTACTGAAAAATTTAGGACATTGGTTGGGCATGCTTACACTAGCCAAATGCAAACCAATTTTGCACATTGTAAGTTATTTAGATTTGCTTATTTGATCAAACATTCCTTATTGTATGTGTTCTGACATTTAATTCTTTACTTTGTGTAAAACATTTATTTCTGTTTTAAAATGACTAAATAAAAAGATTAATGGAACTTTTAAATGCTTTCTCTCTAAATGTCTTAAAAATTCATGATTGATGTTAAAAAAAAAAAAAGTAAAAGTAAACATATGTTGACTGTTAAAGCTGTTATTTGTTAGAAAAATTAGAGATTGTCTCCTTTTCAGTATGAGAAGCATTGTTATTTTCTCTTATTTTATTTTAAATTGAAAACAGGGATTCTCCCTTCAACCTCATAATTTCCTTGTGCGCTTAAAAACTTGATTTATGCACAAATGAATTCCAGTATTTTTTCTCCCTTGGCGATTTGTAAAATTTTAATTGTATTTATTTTATATAGGATATAGATGTAAAGTCACTGTTGATTGAAGCCTACCATAATGGGCAACAAGAGCTGTTATATGTTGTACCATTCGTAGCAAAAGTTCTGGAATCATGTTCGAAGAGCAAAGTAAGTCATTTCTTTAAAATTAAATAGTCTATTAAAGTGTTCTCACTTAAGTGCAAACTCTTTATTTTGCTGCATCGCAAAACTTCTTTTTGTTCATTCAGGATCTGTTTGATTATTTTTATGAAATATACAAAATATATATGGTTTTATTTGCAACTTTTAACTTGTTTTCAATTAATTTCTTTTCTTTTAATGAGTTTACTTTGTACAGTAAAACTCCACCTAAGGGACACCCCTCAAAAGCGGACGATTTTTAATTCCCAAGTCCCAATGCAAATAACATTATTAAACCCCTGACCTGCGGACACCTCTCTATTGCAGACAAAAAAATTTGCCCTGTTAGTGTCTGCATTAAAAGGGATTTTACTGTAATTTTAATAGTATAACATGTTAACTTTAAGTGTACTGCTGTAAAGATTTTGAAAGCTTTTAATTTTGTTACATATAATCTTACATGTAGTTCAAATAACCTGTTGTAGCTCAAACGATTGTTTTCGAAAATGCCGTGAACAGATTTTGGTACCAATTCAACTTTGAGTACTTCAAATGTTTCAAAGCTTGTAGCTTGCTAAAAAATGAACTATTTCAATGAAAAAAGTGTCATTTTATAGGATTTTGTCTGTTTTTTTTTTTTTTTTTTTTTTTTTTTTCAAAAATGTAATTTTGTATGTAGATTTTCCAAGAATTTCAGAACTCGTTCATCTCGGAAATTTGCTATTTTGGCTCATTTTATCTATCTTCTTGGTTACGGTTACAAATTGGAAAGGATAGTGGATGGTTCTATGCTCCACTTATGCTCTTTTAACACCCCCTTTCATTTGGCAGATTAGATCAAATTCACCCTTTATACATGTGTATGCATATAAATACACACATTAGCTGTAAGTTATGGATAATGCCGTTACAGTGAGCGTCGGGTAATTGAATCAGTCACTTTAATGAATCAATTCCTCAAAAGTAAAATGAGATACAGTTTTAACATTGAAAAATGGCAGAATATTAGGATCAAACTTGCCACTTATTTTTGAAATTTTTGTGAAACAATTTTAATTTGTCCCTGACATTTTGCATCATTACCATCCAACAGTTTTTACTCTTTTATAACCACTTGGTGGCGCTATTAACCCAAACAGTATTCAGTTTTAGTAGCAGCCACCTTAAGTTTGTTTGAAAAGCAAAAATTTACTGTGTGGAAAAGTTCATGCATCTTGCTTAGGTGTGTAAATATCAAATTAAGTAGAAAAAATTTTATTGCTGTCATTACCATCCATATCCATTCATAGTTATTTTAAACATTATTATGTATTTTTGTTTTTTATTTGCTTACATTAGATGAACCATTGATCAAAATGTGCAAAATTTTTAGAATGGTAACTACAGTTTAGTTCATGCCAGGTAAAATAAAGTGAAATATCATTACCATCCAGCACAATGTATAAAGATTTGGATGGTAATGACAGACTGAGGATGGAATAAAATTATTTTCTTTGTTTTTTTAATTATATATACATTTTTACCTCCAAATTCAGTGCATTGAATTGTTTTTTAATATTTTGAATACATAATTTTCTTAAACTTTGTAAAATTATCTTATATGATAAATACCTGTTGGGCAGTGGGTTGCTGTTATTTTTAATGGTCAGACCTTAATGTGCAGGTGTTGTTGATTCAAACCAAAGTAATAGTCTGGTTGTAGTTTTACCAAGATACATATTTTGTCTTTCTAAAAAATACCAAATTGCATCCTTTCTGAAAAATTCAAAAATTAAAAATTCAGGATTGCAAAATTCAACATTGCAGAACAATGAGAGAATGACCCATGTATTATATGAGGGATTTCACTGTGCGCTTATGATTGTTCTTTTTTTAATTTTAGGTATTTAAGCCCCCAAATCCATGGACTATGGGAATTATGAATGTTTTAGGAGAACTACATCAAGAACCAGATTTAAAATTAAATCTGAAGTTTGAAATTGAAGTTCTTTGCAAAACATTGAGCATCGATATTAACGTTAGTAGGATGCCCTTTTTTTCATTAAATCTGCCTTTTACTCCTTTAAATGTATATATTATGTTTCATGGTTTATACTTAATTTCTTAATTGAAAATGTAGTTTATTAATGTATTCTTTTTTATGTTTATTTACTCTTTCTTCATTTACTAAAATCATTATCCAACTTATTTTCTGTGTCAGTAACAAAGATGTATTCTTTAGGATTTAAAACCTGGTAATATACTTAAAGACCAAGAACGTTACTTGAAAATTGAGCCACAGCTGTCACCATTGCCAAAACATAAAGAACAGCAAGTTATAACTGCAGTAAACATCCAAGTTCCTCAGCAGCCTTCTCTTGGAGCGGTACTTGCAGCTCCTCCCAATCCTATTCCTAATAATGTTTTACATGAAGAAAACTTACAAAATGTATCTATTAATAATAGCCCTCCTGCAACTATTCAGGCTGCTCCACTTGCACCATTGTCAACAACAATGCCTCAGCCTCAGTTTTCATATGGAGACATTAATATTTTATCTACTAATCATTTGAATCAACATTTACTCATCAATACACAGGTAAGTTTTTTAAATAGTTTTTAATAGAAATGAATTTAAAATATATTTGGAAACCGAAATTAATTTGTGTTGTTGAAGGTGTTATAAATTTAAAAAGATCTTCATTGAATGTATAGTATTCTTCTTAGGTGCCATCAGTGATAATTGAATAAAATAGCTTTGTTTTTTGAAAAAACAAAAAAAAAAAAAAAACATTGGCATAACACTGGTGCACCTGAAATGTTATTGCTAAAGGCAGGTTGATAATACATTGTTTAAATGAGAATTTTGTTGGGACCAAAGAAAGTATCATTATAGACAGACAATATTTTTATACACAGGTTTCACTGTATTAGAAAGTTAAAGGAGAAAAATTCTCTTCAAACAGTTTCACTCTAAAAAGGCACTAAATGAAAAATGTTTTACAAAATTTTGAACGATCTAAAATCCTTGAAAAATGCTTGAATTTTATTTGTTATTCAGTTTATAAATCATAAATCATCTTGGCATAAAGACTTTGAAGCAACTTAATGGATTTTCTGTTTCAAAGTTTCAATGAATAGCATTTGAATTTCAAATCTTAAAAACTTGCAATAAATGAGAATTTTTGAAAATTTTCAATATCAACAGCTGAGCATTGTTGACAATTTTTCATCCATTTGAAAAATTGAATTTACATTTGAATTTTTTGACAAAACTAGTTTTTACCCCATTACGCCCCGTACAATTTGTGAAATGTATGAATTGACTAATTGTTAAGCAGTTATATTAAGCTGCAAGTCCTAGAAAAGAATCATAATTATTTATTGACTTTGTGACTATATTTTAAAAGCATATTTGTATGTTTTATCAAACTAAACTTTTTTGCGTCGATTATCAGTTTTTAAAAGTTGATTAGTTTAAAATCATATTCTGACTGAGATAAAAATTATTCGTAGATTCCTCTGTTTCAAGCTCACAATCAGTTGAAACAGTGTGTTAGACTTGCTGTTGAAAGAGCTGTGCAAGAATGGATGGTTCCAGTTGTTGATAGATCCATCAAAATTTCTCTGACAACTTGTGAGCAAATCATTAAAAAGGTGAGTTTTTTAGGTTTTGCAAATTTAGCGTAAAGAAAAAGCATTGTGAAATGAAGACAATCCCTCTAGTGTGCATTTCCTTGTCTTTCTGTTTTAAGTAGTATTTGCTGCTTAAAGGTATAGATGTGAATTACCACCAGTGTTTCAAAATGTAATTAAAATGGGAAACAAAGTCTCAGACTTTGTTTCTTGACATAAATGAGATTTTTCAAAAAATATTACTAGCTGACCCGTACGAAGGATTTTGAAGTTTGATGAACTTTTTGTTCTCAATAAACTTACTTTTGAAGTTTGATAAAGTATTAGGAAAAATTATGACGGTATACACCCACAAAAACACTTTTGAAATATTATATGTTTTCCATTTTTTTTTCTTCTGATTTCAATGCGACAATGCAATTGTGTTATTTTTTATTTTTTAATACCGCCTCTCCAAAAGGTTGAGATTATATATTCACAGATATTTGGACCAGACTTCACCTTTGTTTTCGGCCGTTTGTGATTCAAACTCCACAACCTTCGCATTATTAGCATGAAACTCGAACCAACAGAGCGAATGGGGTTTTGTTTCAGGATGCAATGTGTTCAGGAGTGATGCGTAATGTAACACAATTTTTTTTTTGGAAAAAACAATAAAAAATAATCGTGAATTGTCGTTTAAGTTTTTGCCAAAAGCTGTGAAACAAATCTTTAAAATGTCTTACTTAACTTATGAAGTTTGATAAAGAATGAAGGAAGTTGTGGTGTTTCCACAAAAAAAAAGAAACTTTTAGAAATAATGTAAATAATTTTTGTATATACAGTGGATCCTCGATTTTACGTATTCCGTCAAACTAGTTATAAAAACGTACCAACTGTGAAAGAGTAAAATCAGGGGCAATACTAATATTGTTATCATATTGGTTCAGAATTGACACTTACCCAATGAACTAGTGAAGGAAACGTCTAGTCTTTACTTGTTTTTTGTCTTACATTTTATTTTTAGTTTGCGCTAAATGTTTTTGCTAATTTTCTTCTTTGTTGGCTTTTGCAGATAAAAATTGTTTTAGAGTTCTAATGTTTTGAATAGCTTGGTCAGCTATAGGACTTCTGCCATTATATCGTCTATGTCATAAACGTCTTCACCATCATAAATCTTACATTAGTAAGATTTGTGATTTGATGAGACAATGCATGTGTCATCGACTTCAGAAGAATTTCCTAATAAAGAGGGTCAGCAGCTCTGGTTCTCAACTGTCGTGAAGAAAAATAGAATGATCGGAGAAAACCTCTCTCATTGGCAAAGGCGATCAGATAATAAAACGAATGCTAATGCGGCTTCAAACAATGATAAAACAAAATTTGTCTTGAAAAAAAGAAAACCAGAGGGGGGGGGGGAAACCTTGTTTGGGTCTTGTAGATGAAAAATGATTTTTATTTTTGTAGAAAAATGGATATTCTGAAATTAGTAACGCTGAATCCGGGATATTTTAACACCATCAGTATAGCATTAATCACTAAACAGAAGAAAATGACTTCAAAAGCGAGCTAGTGACCGAAACGGGCAATATAAAACCAGGTCTCCGCTATACATTCAGATACTCACAATAACAACTTGTTCACAATTCCTTAATCAACCAAATATTAGCTAGTGTAGGTACAAGCTGAGTTCAATATTCTTTTTGTTGCTGCTCGTGAAAACGTTTCTTGTCTTGAATTTACGCAAAACCGTGCGCATGAGAAGTTTCATGTTTGTCTCATTATGTAAAGTTGAAAAACATTAAAACTAGTTTTTGCTTACATACCAGGAAATATTTCTTACTTTTTACAAATCATGTAAGGGATCTATTTTGTTTTCTTTTAACATTGTTTTCTTTAGGATTTTGCACTGGATCCAGAAGAATCACGTATGAGGGTTTCAGCACATCACATGGTTCGGAGCTTAACTGCTGGGATGGTTATGATAACATGTAGAGACCCTTTATTTGTAACTATTTTAACAAACCTGCGTAATGCTTTCTTGGCGACATTACGTGTAAGTAAATTTAAAATTTGTTGTCTGTATACTGTAATTAGAGCTTGTATTTTGTATATATATGTGTACATCATTTTATATTTGTTTATTTATTGTTATTATTTTGTACAAGTTCTGCTTTTCCTGTCAGATACTTGAGTGAATTCATGGTAAATTTAAGCTTCCTTGTGTCAGTTGAAAATGAAATTCATATAACAAAATATGAAATACATAGATGTTTTTTTGGGTGATGTACTCTAGGGTGGATCGAAAAAAATGAAATTTCGAATCTTAATTTGGAATACCAAAAGCTGTGCATGTGTAAGAACAATACACATGTAAAATATTATCAAGTTTGAAAAACTCCTTGAGGGTCCTACCAAGGCTTGAATTTCCTCAAAAATAGGAAAAAAGGTCAATTTTCCAAAATTTTTATGAAAATAATAAGGTTAAAAATTTTTGTTCTAATACCATTAAATTGTTTCCTTTTAACAGGCTTTTCATGTATCTCCAAAATTATTTACATTCTTTGCAGTATTAGGTTCGCACACAAGTTCGTAAAATTTCGTGAAATTTCCAAAAACTGACTTTTTTCAAGCCTTTTTACACATTACAATATTTTTTCTTTTTAAAGTCTTTTTTTTTTTGCAATGACTGCAGAATGCAGTTTTAAATGGAAATGAAATCATACTTTATTATACTAACAGCCCAGCACCTACGACAAGGAGCGTAATTTCTTCAAAGTGGACCAGTGGTAAATTGTCGCACCTGTCTAGCAATTTACCTATTGGTCCTGCGAAAATTAACATGGGCCAGCAGTTTCACCATCAAGTAATGTGAACAGGTGACGCAAAGGCTGCTCGCGTGCAGTTCACAGATTAACCATGGGACAGGATGTCCAATTTTATTCTCTATGGCCGCAATTGCACCGTTCTTTTTTCTGATATTCGTGGCTTTGCCATCACAGCCAAAAGCTAAAAGATCCTTAAGGCTTAAAGAAATTTTCAGTTCAAAAATTACATTGCTGTTGCGACATGTTTTCCCGTTCCAGAGGTTGGCGTCACATGACTTAAATAAAGAGAATTGGAATTTTCAACCATGGATTCCTCGCTTATGGTTCTTGGTGTGTATCTGTCTCCAACCATTTCTTTTTGTCATAGTTTTGTCTTTTCGGCTATCGAAAAATGTATTTTTCAAACCCTTTCACTTCTAGGTTGCAGGTCTTGAAGAGAAGCACGCACTTCGTCTGTGACACCTGTGACACTTCTGTCGCTGTCTTCGAATTTAATTCCAATCAACGACTTTAGAGCGACAATTATTTATCATTCTTTGTAACCAATGCACTTCTCTCTATGTTTTTTAGTTAATACAACTAAATCATTTTGATAGTTTACATCTAATGTAAAATGAGTAATAAATTTATACTTAATACACTTGGGTTGGCAGATGGAAAAGGTAGAATGGAACTCGAAATGCAGCCATTTGTTTTTAGTGGATGCTGGACTGTTAATGTAATAAAGTTTAACTTCACTTTCGTTTAAAACTGTATTCTGTGCAGGCGTTTTAAAAAAGAAAATTGGACTTTAAAAGAAAAAATATTGCAATGTGCAAAAAAGCTTAAAAAAAGTCAGTTTTTGGTTAATTTCGCAAAACTTAACGGCTTATGTGCGAATTTAATGGTGCAAGGACTGTAAATAATTGTGAAGATACATGAAAAGAGTGTTCAATGGAAGTATTTTAGCCGTATTATAACAAAAATTTTAAACACTAGTATTTTCATAAAAATTTTGGAAAATTGAACTTTTTTCTATTTTTGGAGAAATTCAAGCCTTGGTAGGACCCTCAAAGAGTTGTTCAAACTTAATAATATTTTACAAGTGTGCTGTACTTACACATGCACAGCTTTTGGCAGGTATTCCAAATTAAGATTCGAAATTTCGTTTTTTTTCGATCCACCCTAATGTACTCTATTCTAGATAACTCGGAGTGCCAAGGAAATGTCTAAATTCTTTGAATTTTATTTTGTAGTTTGAGTTATGAAAAATTACCTCTGCTTTCTCAAATGTTTCGGACGCAATAAAAACTTTAGGATTAAAGAGTTTAAAGTTATAAGGCTTCGAGTTATCGAGAGTTGACTGTTCATTTACTTGTGAAAGTTTTTTTAAAAAAGAAGCTCAGGACGAGAAATGTAAGATTTTAAAGAAAAAGTTGCTTTTTTTTATTTTATGGTTTTAAGTATTTATATACATGTATACATATCTATTAATTGAGAAAAAATATTATTTTTACTTATATGTTTCTACTAATTAATAGTATTGATATCCCAAGTCTGTCCTGTGTATACATAAATTTTAATGAGAAAAGAAGCAAATAATACTTAGGTGTTGTAGAGTGAAATTAAATTATCCTACATCTTCAACTACCCAAGTTAGGGTTTTCATGTGCGTAACTGAACATGAAAAACTTTTTAAATACAAAAAGCACTGGAATCTATATTTTGTAAATTTCAGTATACATTATTTCGCGAATTTTTCCTAAGTGGAGTAAACCCTTTTTTTTTGGGGGGGGGACGGTTTTTTGCTCAAGATTTTTTTTTGGGGGGGTTGGTTAAATCTCTACTTTTGACATGTATCTTTATTAATGTGTTGATTGACAATCCGGCACTCGACCAGCATTATAGGGGCTTAGTTTGACCCCATCCGCACTGAAATTGCTACTATGCTTATAACAGAAAGATGTATACTCTTGATGAAAAAAAGTTCAAACAAATTTATTTAAAGTAACAGTTATTGACATGTTACATTAACATGGTAGGAATTGAAAACTTGTAAAACTTTTTAAGCAATGACTTACTATGAGGTCTTTTGTATCAAAATCTAGTCAATCTATTTTTCAAAATTTTACTGGAAAGACTGAAAACACTCACAGGCAAAACAGATTTTGACGGCAGTTTTCTACCAGATTGAGTTGTCTATGCTCCAAATCTTTTATAAGCATGATAGTATCCATCAAATTGCATAAAAAGAACTGCTGGTTTGATACTGATATGCTTTCTTTTGATAAGCAAATATTCTTTATGCATTTAAATTTTTATTTCTCTATAAAACTTAAGTTGTTGAAGTTTAAATGCTTTTAGAACAGTATTAAAATTTAAAAATATTCTGTGGATTGGTCCCAGTCCACAGAGGAGTGATTGGGAAACTGTGCTGTAAGGGTTATTGCCAGAGCTATAACACATTTTGACAGTTTATGACATAATTTTAACTCAGCAATATTAGAAAGTGCTGTAATTATGTTTTCTCTGACCCTATTCACTTTTTGTAAAGCATAATGCAATAATAAAAATGAATTCTTCTCTCACTGAAATACAGTCTTGAAGTTTTTTTCTTTTTTTTAACGAAGAAGAAACAGCTTTTTTGTGTAAAAATAGTATTTTTATGCATCAAATAGGCAAATTGCCAAACACAATGTATATAATCATTCCCATGAAATATTTTTTTTTTATAATTTTCAGAATGCTACTCCTCAACAGAAAGAAATGACAGATCAAGCTGCTGAAATAGTTGCACGTGACAATTTAGAACTTGCATGCTGTTTTATACAAAAAACTGCAGTTGAGAAGGCTCTGCCAGAAATTGATAAAAGATTAAGTTCTGTAAGTTTTTTAAAAAAATTTTTAACCCCTTTTTTTTCATCTAGCAATTGGCTATGTTAGAAAAGAAAAAACTCAATGCTTAAAATGTCTTTACAGGAATATGAAGCACGTAAACATGCAAGGAGTGAAGGTAGAAGGTATTGTGATCCTATGGCATTAACTTATCAAGCTGAAAGAATGCCAGAACAAATTAGACTGAAGGTACTAACTCTTAATCTATCTTATTAAAATCTGTGCACATCTGTCTCTGTCTGATCATCTTCTTGAGAACAGTTCAATGTTAAGAGTCGAACTAGGTACCAAAAAGTTTAAAGTTTTATAGTTCTCAGTCTATTTTTATAAGATTTTGATTTACAGAGATTTTTAAAACATCATGTAACCAGGGTTCATACGGGTCATGGAAATCCTGGAAAGTCAGGGGGGGTGTCAAATTTCAGACCTGCAAAAGTCATTGAAAATCGAAATTTTCGTTCAAAGTCATGGAAATTTATTTAAAGTCACGAAAAAATGTCCTGGGCAAAGAGAAAGTAACAGAAGCCTAAAGAGCATTAGAAATATTGAGTGATTTAACAGTAAAAGCTATTAAAACTGGAAAATTGAATAATCCCAAAAACAAATCTGAATTTTGAAATCTCATTGCATCCACTTCTGTAGCAGCCATTCTTCTTTTTTTGCAATGTGACTTTAGTGCTTCGACATCACTCCCTTTGACTTTGCCATTATTTTGACTTTTTATATTTTATTTTCTGTAGTAGGGAACTTGCACGTTCTTGATTTTGCCCTGCCCACTCAAAAAAAGCAATTTAATTGCATCTGAGTTCTTTACTCATAAAAACTTTATTATTAAATTTATAAAATTTATCTTAATTTGTTGAAGGTTTTAGAAAATAAAGATCATTAATCAGGCAATAAAATACAGAAACAGGGAAACTCTTATACTCGAAAACACGGCCCTCAAAACTAATCCATGCTACCCACTGCTACATTCAACGTCAGGAATCAACCATTATGTTCAAAAATTTCTGAACCAATTAATTTTTATGCATTAAAAATATAAATTAATAAATAAGTAACATAGTAAGTTAAAATATAAATAAGTACATTTGAATCTGAAGATTCATTCACTGCTGAATTTTTAAAAGAAAATAAAGTAGCTGGTTTAGAAATATAAATTTACTAAAAAATGTGGCTTTAATTTAAAGAACCAAATT
Organism: Uloborus diversus; assembly: GCF_026930045.1. NCBI lineage: Eukaryota > Metazoa > Arthropoda > Arachnida > Araneae > Uloboridae > Uloborus > Uloborus diversus. The sequence goes on along the minus strand of NC_072736.1, from coordinate 76,239,432 downwards.
ACTGTCAAGTTATGTGGATAATTAAATGCACTGTTGACACTAAAAGGCAACTTTATTGAAACTTAGTAATGATTCATTCAACCTTTGTCCCATTCATTATCATTCTGCCTGTTTATAAATCAATTATTAGACATTTAAGCATTATTATATTCTAAAGAAGAAATAACAAAGTCAAAAAAGCACAAAAATTGCAGATTAATGCATTATGCATTAATCTGTATTGATTTTTGATTAATCTGCAATTTGTGCTTTTTTGATGTTATTTCTTCTTTACTGTTCAGCACAAAGGTATATTTATCTTATTATTATTATATTCTATTCACTATATTTTTTCTTTACTTAAATTTACCTAATGAAAACAAGTAAGAATAGTTTAGTTTTTTAGGTGCACACTGATATTTTTTCAAGCACAAGTGAGGTAGTGGCATTCACCTAGAAGTTTTGCTATTACTAGTTTCCAAATATTGGCAAATTTGGTATTAAATGGTATACTATTCTCGTCATGTAACAAGATCATGAACATTTTTATGAAGTCATGAAAAAGTCTTTTAAAAGTCATGGAATTTTTTCTTTTAAATAGATTATGAACCCTATCATTCATTCGCTTACTCAGACAGCTGTGGGCGCAAGGCCGAAGCAGTGGCCTTGAGCGACAAATCTAGATCCTTAGGGGGCTAGTATTTCTTAGGAGAATTTAACTGTAGATTATTTTGTATAATGAAAAGTTTCTAAAAGTATATATATATATATATTTAGTACTAGGTAACCATTGTTGTGGTTTCAAATAGTTTTTGACCACATCGGGAGAAGTTAAAAAACCATGATTCTGTTCTGACAATTCAAATATTTTGGCTGCCTATTTCAAAAAAGTTTCAAAAGTTTTGTAAGTAGTAAGAAAAAGATCTACAAAGAGAGGGAAAAAAATGGGAAGAAGTAGTGTTTATTCTAGTGTTTTAAAAACTCTTAACTGCTTTGTGTGTGTGTGTTGATTCTGCCTTTTACATCTGCCTCACCTTTTACGTTTCACACAAAAATTCCCTCTAAAATTTCCAACATTTTAATTACTCACAAACAAATTTTGAGTACTTTTTTATGATGTCTGTGCATATTTATGTAATGTATGTACCTAAATAATAATAAATACCCAACTAAAATAGTACTCATTCAAAACCGATAAACGTCAGTTGCCATCAAAATCCATGTTGACCATCCCCAAACACTTTTTGTCAAGTTTTTGTCATGGGATCTGTTTGTACTTCTCTCACATTACTCAAAATGATTAGCCATTAGGGGTTGAAATTTTCTGTGTAGAGCCTACATAACAATTGTTTCTTCCTTTTCGGTTTTTAATCATCTGCTTACTCAGGCTTCAGTATGCACTTAAGCAAGTAAGATGTTGAAGTTTTGTTTTTAATGTATTGCATGGTTTTGCACCTCCTATTTTGATTAAATATTCCCAACTGGCACTTAATTCATTTTGCATTTCAAGTTAAACTTTGTATATATTTGCCTTATATAGCAAGTTATTTATTCCAAGAAACCAGTCATTCCATCCCTAGTAGTCAAGTAAATATTTTGCCCTACTTACACTGACCATCTAAAAATTCTTGTTACATTAATGTTTGTATTAAACATGTTCTAAAAGAGGGAAAGAATTCAATGAAAACCATGTTTAGTCATTTAAATATATATGTTCTATTTATTTAATAGATGTACAAGGAAGTTTAGAGGTCTGGTGTCAAATCAACATTAGATTATTTAAATTTGGTCTTATGCTCTCTTCTAGAATTCATGTCTTTTTTTAAATCATGTAAATTTTTTTTATTCAGAATTATCCCTGAATGTTAATTAGAGCTGAGTTTTTCTACAAGATTACTGCTATATTTCTAAGCATTTTGAGACTACTACTTCTTTTATCCGAAGTACTTATATTTTTCTATCCAGTCTGATATTTGTATCAGAGGTTAAAATTTATTTTTTCAGTGGAGGGAATTTCTCCTTCTAAACAACGTAATGCAGCATATAATTCACATTTGCTCTCTAATGTATTTTAAAATCTGCGTGTGTTACATTTACATGTAAACAAAATTTAGAGTGTCAGTGGTATTTTTAAATTCAGCAATGTTGCTGCATAATTATTCAAATATTATTTAAGTGTTTCATAATAAATATTACCTTTTTCTTATTTAGGTTGGTGGTGTTACTCCCCAACAAATGGGTGTATATGAAGAATTTGCACGAATGATTCCAGGATTCTTGCCAAATGGTGAAAGAGAACAAACTAACAGCTTTATAAACAAGCCAGTAGCTGTGAGTGACTTACTGGTTGGGGGATTTTTTTCCTTTTCTCTCTTTTCCTTAAACTTAAAATGAAAATTCTGATTTTTAATGTTCATGTAATTTTTAATTTAATTTTTGTTGAAATTCTTAAGCTCTTAGTATGAATCAAAAGTTTTATAAGATATTTAGTTTTAGTACATTATTTTCTGGTATGCTTGTTGGCAACCAATTTATAATATGACAGCCTAGATTTGGCTGCAATTCTGTTACCTTGCTACATCACTAAGAATAAAAATTTCTGCTGTAACACAGCGAAATGCTAAACAAATTTTTTTTTCATTGTTAAAGCATGTACATTTGAGTAATTTCGTTTAAAGAGAAATTGTTGTTCATTTTTTCTCAAATGTAATAGCTCTAGAATAATGAAATTAATTTTGCTGTTGGTTGGTATAAAATCAAGTTTACAATGATAAATAGCTCCCTCGCAATTTTAAATCATATTAATCATCTGCTTTAAATTTTCCGGTTTTAAGCCTTCTTTCTTGTGAATGTTTTTCCTTTCTCTTCAGCAAGAAAGTCTTCTTTTTTTCACTCAGCCAAGACTTTCTTTGAAACTTCTTGTGATTTATTTCGTTGTTGAAGCGTGTTCTTAAGTGTAGCATGCTGTCGAGTCGACAATCACATTTTCTGTGAGTTGATAAAACCTATAATAAAATTATCTTAGCAATTAGATCGAATCATAATTTGTTTTCTAGCTTTCTTGCTAAACTCATTTGATATATCTCCTAACAAAAAAAAAAAGGAAAAAAAGCTGGTCCGAACAAACCAACAATTATTACTTTGAGTTCATGTAAATTGAAATCAAGTATTGTCTCTCAATTAGTGCAACGATTATCTATATAATCTGCCCAATTTCACTGCACGGCCGAAAAGCATCTCAAATTGCTTCTGACTCAAATTCTTGCTTATTCTTATATATAAAATGAGCCTCTGAATCCAAATATGACCACAGTTTTCCCTTATCACCAACCCTTTTTTGGAGTTTGTTGTTGTTTTTCACCCAATTGTTTTTCAGTTTTCAACAGTTTCATAAGCCATTATTTTTTTTGCGAGGGGAAAAGTATAGCTAGATAATTTTAAGAGAAAATAAGCATGCTTATGATATAGCATTAATGTATATATTTATATTTCTGGGGTTGCACCGCCCCAATGTTTATCATATCAAGAAAACTGTCGAGAATTAAAGGATGCTATTTGCAAAAGGTGTGTGTGGAGGAAGAAAAATGGCTATTATATTTGAATTCAGGGGTGATTTTGAATAAAAATCATCAAGAATGGTGTCAGAAGCATTTCGAGGGGTTTTTCTTGCCTATTCAATGTTATCTAAGCACTCCATCTCTTTCAATTTTGATATTGAGCATGCAACATCGAAAACATTTCCTTGATCAATGTTTCTTACAAAGTGTAGGCTTAAGAATGGAGGCTGATCAACAATTCTAACAGCTGCCAGTATCAATTCTGTATGAATTAGGAAGAAAAATTGCACACCCGCAATATTTTTTAAATTAATTTTTCCATTTACACTGCTTTTGAAAAGGAAAAAACTCATGTAGTAAAGATACAGTTGATTCTCTGTTTAACGACTTTCAAGGGACCACAAAAAATAGTCTTAAAGTTGAATGCGTCCTTAAATAGCATGCTTCTAAAACTACAGTGCAGCATCCGGGACTGTGAATAAGCAAGCTTTAATTAGAGTCGTTAAACAGAGAGCCAACTGTATATATGTATATATACGTATATATATATTGTGAATAAAGGTATTAATTTGTTCAGTTTTGATCAGGGATATTCTTAAGTTGACAGTTTCCAAACTTTTTCTTATCTGAATTTGGGCAGATTCTAACAGGTTTACATAGTTGGCTTTCTATTGTATTGTTAAAAAGAAAAAAAAATGCAATTATGCTCTATGCTTACTTTTATGTTCAAAATTTTCTGCTTCGTTTTCAAGAATTTTGTTTCTTTTATTCAATAAGAATTTTTTTCCTTTATAGATTATGACACCTTATTCTGCTACAGATGAAATCACACAAATATATGACAAATTAATTTCTGAACTAGAAATATTAGTTCATGGAATTATTGCACCTGGGAATCCACATTTAACTGCCTTGCACAATTTACTTGATGCTGTACTTGTAGCAAGATCATCCCGAGAATTACCATCTGCAGTTTCTTTATTGCAAAAAGTGAGAGCATTTTTTTGTATTACGAAACTGAAGTTGGGTGACAGTTTATTCTGTACTATCTGTAATTAAGTCAGTGTTTTTTTTTTCTTTTTTTTAATTACAATACTCAAAGTCGTTGAGTGTAGTAAAAATAGTAATTACTGGAATTGTAACATTTTTAAATTTAATAACTATTTTATTTTTTGTTTTATTTTATTTATTTATTTTTTTTTTTTTTTTTTTTTGCCAGTGAAAACTTGCATATTTGACGTTAAGATATAGCAAAGCATAATTAAGTTTTTTCAAAATACTTGACTTGAAACTTTTTCTCTTTAAAGAGAAACTAATAATGTCTAGTATTTGAAGACAATTGTTAACTATTTTATTTGGCATTCTATCTATAGTTAAAGCTGTTTTGTTGAAATCCTGTTGCCTTTTCTGTCGTACTTCATTATTTCACTCTAGCCAGTGCGCATTTAAACAATTACTCTGTCAGGGGACCATGTAAAAGTTTTGAGGCCCATGATTGGCCAAAGCGAATAACTAGCGCGCAAATATGGAGGCCATGTTTTTTCGTTCGTTCAACGCATATGAGCAGATTTCGTTTTAATTCGATTCACGCCTTAATGTATCTATTTTCCTTTTCCATTTCGAACAATGGCTACCTGTTTATTCTTTCAAATCTGCACAATTTTTTTCTGCATTAATTGAATACTATTCATTAAAAGTTTCTAGCAATCATACTTTGCTGATTGTTTGAATTGAAAAAAGGGGAAAGAATTTTGTGTGCTGCCATCTATACATACAGTGTAGTATTTTATACTCGCATAAACTCATATTTGGTATAAATTTAAAACACTTGGAAAATTTTAATGTGTCGACTGTTTAAAATTTTAATTTGTTTCTTCTATTAACGATTTTCTTCCACAACTTTTTGAACTAGTTTTTATATTGTTTGGTAATAATGTTTAGTGCTTTTAATAAGATTAGAAAACACAATATATTATATGCATGTGTTTTTTAAGCTAAAATTAAAAAAAAAATTCTAAATTTAGTTTTGTTATTTTACATTTTGATTAAATTCACATCAGAAATGTATTCTAATGCATTTTAGGTTTTTTTTTTTTGTTTTGTTTTTTTCTTTAAAGCAGCATTTAGTGTAAATTAAATTGCAAAATTTTTACAGAAAAAAGTTTTCTTGCTCAGTTTTAAAAATGTATCTTTAAATGTGATATTTCAAATTTATTACGTGTGTGTCGTTGTTTAAATATCTGCATTTTTTTTTTTTTGAATAATAAGTTAAATGTATTATACTTACATCACTTATGATAATTATACAGCCTGTAGCTTCTATTATGAATGCGCATTCAATTTAATAATTAAACCTGGATTATATCAAAAAAGAACTTTTATCTTACAGTTTTCATTTTAAATTAGTTCTAAGCATTCTTGTTTTTAGATTGAAATATAGTATTTTACAATTCACAAATTTTGCATTAAAAGCTCATCTGAAGCGTCTCTTACTTTTACAAAAGCACCTTTCTTTCTTGTAGAAGGCGTATCTAATTTAATTTTTGCCGGACAACTAGAGTTTTTTTGAAAGGGTTCTTTTATTTATTTGCTTTGGAATCTTCATGAAGGAACTGTGGTGACAAACAAATTGTTTCCTAGAAACAACTGAACAAATAACCTAAATCCAATAAAAAATCAGGTAAAATTCAAGAATAAGGTACTAACTGCACCAGGATGATACAAATAATCTGGTGATTTGGGAGCTCAGTTTTATTATGGCTGATCAGAACATAATTCATCAGTAGAGATAGTTTGTTTATATGTTTGAGGGCATTATGTAGGTTACAAATGTGAACTGATATTTTAATTGTTTAGCATGTTTACTACAGTGATTGTTTAAATCTATCACTCATACTATGATAAATTTTATTATGTTAACATGGGTTTAAATGCTTTAAGTTAATGTCAACTAAGTAAACAACAGTTATATTGTTTTCATTGTGTTCAGATTACCATTGTTAATATTTGCTCCCTGGGATCATGTACCCCTCTAAACAAAGGAATCAAGTATCCTTAATATGCGATTTTTACAAACATACTTGTTCTATTATTAACAACTAGTGGCGATTTACTGAAAATATGTCTCAATTATTAAAGACTGTCTGTACTTTAACATTACACTTCGGTATTTTTTTAAGTTGTATATAACGGATAATATAAACTTCAGAATACTTTCCTAAAAAGAAGTTTCTCTTGACCCATTCAGACAATCATTTCTTGAGCTAAAACAAAATGGCTGAACAAAACGAAATGTTGCCAGTTTTTATGTACCAGTATAACTTTAATATAGTTGTCAGGTTTCAAATCTCTACTAGATGATTTTGGTACATTTTTGGCTGTGGGATCATGTATTCCCAGTCTCCCCTACTTTTTTTTCCTCTAAGCCATGCTGCCCCTAAGCATATAAAATTGGCAAAATATGAAAATTTTTATGTTAAACAAACTAATGGCGTTAAACAGCAAACTAATGATGCCAAAATGATCAGGGGTCTGGCCAGAGGATATTTGGGTCCGTTAACGGACCCTTCACAAAAATCCGATCAACCAAAACGGACCTTTCACAAAATCCCGATCAAACAAAACGGACCTTTCACAAAATCCCAATCAAACAAAACGGACCCTTCACAAAATTCTGATAAACAAGATCGGATCTGTCACAAATTGTTTATTGAAAGAGCAAATCTGAAAGCAAAATAATGCATATTTCTGTGTGTAAACCGATAATTTTTGGAACCTTTTTTTAAAGTCAAATTAGAGGGATCAGCTTATACAAAATCGGCTAATTTTGAAAAAAAAAAGGCACTCTTTCGATGAGAGTTACCAACTTCAAAACTATCACCACTTAGCGTCTGGCGTTGAACCTTTATAATGACTTGATTAGAAAATATTCTCATCATTTTGTTGGCTTGTCAATATTTGCATTTTTACGGTGCGGGTGCGATGTTTAATTGTTATTTTGGGAGAAAATTACATGGGTTTTGATTTTTCGATGCTAACAAGGATGATGAACTTTAAATCAACTCTTTTAATTACCGTTTTTTTTTCCTTTAGATGTCTACATTTTGAAAAACGCTATCTTTTAACATCCGATATGAGAATCATATTTTGTTCTTTTTTCAAGCTAACTTCGCTTTATTAGGATTCAAATAAATGAAAAGTCTCTTTATTTCTGTTAGAACTCTCATCTCAAGTTTTTAAAGCAAAATTCCATTTTCTGTTATGAGTCAAAAATTAAAATGCTGAATAGATGGTTTATTATTATTTTTTTTTGGTCAACTGTGTCCACAGATATTAATGATATGTTATCATAGGACTCTAAAATGCAATTTTAAAATAATTTTATCAAAAATATTTCTTTTACAAGCCGTTTTTATACTTTTGATGCCTTCACTTTGAGAATTGCGATCCCTTTGCATCGGCTGTAGGAATCCGATTTTTCGAATTTTTGATGATTATTACGCTTTGTTAAGAGGTAAACAATTGAAATATCTTCTTATTTTTGTTAAAATCACGGAATTTATAAGTTTTAAACGAAATTCTGTGCTTTTTAAGAGTGTCTTGAGTCAAAAAGTTGAATGCTGAACCCTATTCTGAATTTTGTTTTACTTATTTATATTTTTGTTACAATTATTTTAAATACTGTACAGAAATATATCTAGTATAAATTAACATAATGCAGAATGGTAGATAAATATTGATACTTGAAAGAGCGATGGCCCCCCGCCAAATATCAGAAAAAAAATCCAGAATGATTTTCTCGTCATAAAAGAGGAAAACACTCAACTTTAAGTTTAATTGATGTAGTTTGTGCCATCTCTAAATTCTCAAATTTCGTTTTAACTTTTGCGAAATTTTTTGATTTTTCACAAAATTAAATCATTTTTCACAAAATTATTTGATTTTTCACAAAAAACGGACCCTGTGAGAAATTCTGGACAGACCCCTGATGATATGTCTGAGGTCAGCTTGTATTTTTATGAGCCTTATTTCTCACTGCATCCGCTGATGTACTCCTGTAAACTTTGTACCATTAAGATTCATTTGAACCTTATTTCTTTTTAAACCACTTTTTTTGAAAGTATTTTCGAGAAATTGCTACAAGCTATTTTTTGTATCTCACTGCTCTACTTTTCTTTTAAAAGCAGTGCGCTAAAGTTTAAACTACTAACAGATTTAGCTATGCAGTAGTGTCACTGCCGGTAGCGCGCTACTTCCGACCACTGTTTTAGATTATTCATTATTTGAGTGCCCATGGTTAAATTGTGTTTTTGGATATATCACTCCTTTTTTTTTTTTTTTTTTGTCTTCTAACGTATTTTTGATAATGAAATGCATATTTTTACTTTGATGTTTTTTCGAACTTTTACTCATGAATTAAAAAGAAAAAATTCATTACAGGCAGTTGATGGTTTTCTAGAAGGAATGTGTCAAGTTGCAGGAGACAACGAAATTATGTTACGCTTTAGAGATGGACACTTGTTAGTATTGAAAGCTCTTGCTGATCCCAGGATGTATGGACATCAGTGGACTAGCAAGCAAGTTACACGTTGGTTGATGGAAAGTAGAGATGAATGTAGATATAATCCTGAGTCAGTTGATCTTTTAATCCGTAATCACCTCATAAATCTGCAAGCATATGATTTGCATCTTACCCAGGTAATATTTTATTTTAATAGTAATGATTTTTTGTTTGTACTCAAATAATTATTAAGTAAATAAACAGCATTTTTATAGATCATATAAAAATACAGTAAAAGTGCATATTATCCAAATACCAACATCTTTGTATATTTCCATTGAAAAATGTTTTTAAAAAAAAACTTCAAAATTCAATTAGTCATTGCTGATATTGCCCTTTACAATCTGCTCTGCTGCAATTGCCAGTCCTAAGCTAAGAAAGGAGCGAAAGGAAATTATCTTAAAACATTGTCATGGCTTCTTTTTTTTCAGGTGTTGAAATATCTAAAATACAGTATAGCCCCGATTTAACAATTGTCAACGGACTTTAAAAAAGTACCACTAAATCAAGGATATTTTTAAATTGAGGAAATGGTTTAATCGAAGTTATGCTGTATTAGTGAACTGAATCTGCCTCTATCGAAACTGACCTGAAATTTAGTGCATACTTTGCTAGTCTATCAGATAAGGAACTTTTTAGGGGATTTTTAATGTTGCTTCTGGTAAATATTCTGTCATTTAAAGCAACACTAAATAACTAAACTAAAATTTGATTTATAAATAAAAATTAATTCACTATGGGATACAAATGTGCAAAGTTAAAGAATAAAATACAGACAATTCATCATCAATAAAATCATCTGAATTTTCCAAAGCACAAAAAAATTAACTTGACTACTGAACAGCCAACTTTTTCTTTGTTGCCAAAATTTATAATGAAATTTTTTTTCCCTTCCAAAAAAAAAAAAAAAACTGTGATCATCACAAACCCTGCAACTAGTTTGTTGTGATAAGAAAATGCATATTTTTTACTTTTTTCTCCTTCACACTATTTTTTAGTGTTATGTTTTTGGTTAACCCCTCCCCCTGCCTCCACTCGCGCATAAATAAGCAGGCAGGCTGTCAATTGGCTACTGTTTTCAGTTTTGGGCCAAGAAAACATTCCGGATCTCATTGTAACATGATCTCCACTTACTGTCTGAACCTGGCCGTCCTCGGGTTCTGCTATTGATTGCATCCCTTTGAAGTTTGTGTGGTCCCTTTTAGATTTTTAACTGTAAAGGTGGTATTTTTCTGCCTTTAGCGGGAGATGCTGATGATGATATCAAAAAGAACCGTCAACTTTTGCCAACTCCTTTCCTTTTCTGCAGTACTGCTTTTATCTTAGTTAATGATTTACCATATTGACAAATATAGTTCCTTTGGCATTATTTCAGGAACCCAATTCTTTGACCCAATTCAGTTGGATCAGCCATTCCCAAAAAATCCCCCTACTTTCCCCATCAGCCAAAAATGCTGCTGTTCATTCCAAATAACATGTTCTACAACTTCGGTAATGTTGGAACTGATGCTTTGAACACCTCGCATTTCACACAGGGCGGACTGTTTTTTGGCCAACACCTCATACAAAATTTGAAACTTGATTTTCGTTGTCTAAAAGCCACCTAAACCACAGAGACATGACCACAATTAAGAACTAGAAAGCAACCAGAACCAAGTCAAAAATGATTCAAAATTAATGGGGAAATGTTCAAACCATATTATAAAAAGAAATTCATAAAGTCAAAAAACTGAACTGGCAAACAAAAAATTAACATAATTTCAAGGTAACAAAATTGTTTTGATGGATGAAAAAGGGTTTGTACCCATGAAAAAGGATTTTCACCTAAGGGGAAAATTAAAACTGATTTTTCAAAATTTATTCAAAACTTTAATTTTACCACATACTCAATTTGCAATGTTTTGACTTGTTTTTTTGTATTTCTAGTCGATGGAAAATGGAATGAATCCAATTGCTGTAAATTTTGCTATGCAACTAGCTAAATTGTACCTTTTGGATGAAAGGCAAAGTGGTTTGGTGTCAGAAGTAAGTTTCTATTTGTTCCAATTAGTTATTGTTGATATTTATATAGTGAGGTAAGATTATTTTTAAATAAGATAGTGTTGCTGTTAGTTTTATCTATGTAAGTTTTAATCTACAGTAAAAACCACAATAACTAAATGCCACTGGGGGAACCTGTCACATGTTGATTTGTTGCCAATGTTTCGTATTTCAGCAAAAACAATTTTTCACTAAATGTTGTGAAAATTGGTTTTGACAGATCAAATGAAGGAACTTCAATTTTCAAAAAGAAAATGTAAGAACTCTGTTAATGGCAAACTAGAGATATTTCACTATTAAATTTAGGGCCTAACAGATGGTACCATTATTTGTCACTTCCTAAAATCTTTAATTTAACAACCTTCTAAAACATTGTGGAGTTTTCCTAAATGTATGACAGTATGGCAGATGAAAAAACCTTTGTTTGTGCTGTCACTAGTAAGAATAAACTGTTTTGTGAACTCATTAGACAAATTTATTATTGATAATCAAATAATAAAAGTGCTGTTCTAATTTTTTATATTTCATTTAGTCAATTCTGTGATGTAGCATATATTTGATATAAATTTTTTGTAATTTGTGTTTGCAATTTTTGTTATAGATTTGTTATTCAAGGTACATTTCTTATTGTTTTTTAGGTTGATTTATATAATACAGTAGAAACATTAGCACGTATTGCTACACTTCCGCGTCAACTTCCTGAAGGGTAAGATTTAAATCAATTTTTTTCTGTTCATTCAAATTTTTTACATAATTCAGATTATTCTTTTTTTTTTTTTTTTTCAGAAAATGTGTATCATTACATCACATAATAGAATGATGAATATTTGTGTTAATATAAGATTAAGATTGTTTTCTTTTTTTTTCTTTTTGAAATAAAAAATTTAAAATTGACATTCGAGTCACTAAATCTTATAATTTCAAAGAAAAAATAAATACAGTAAAGAAAGACTTCCTTTTTACTAAAAGATTATTTAAGAAAATTTTGTAACTTTCTTTTTACTGAATTTGAATAGAAGACTGATTTTTCAAAGTTCTTTTTTTCTTTAACTTCTGTTTGCAATGGGTTTGAATTATATGCTTTTATAGTGAAGTGTGTGTGTGTGTGGTTTTTTTTTTTTTTTTCACTCAATTTTTTTGTAGGCTTCCTCAGCTGTTGGATATGCTTAGGACAACCGGTGATCCAACTTTTTTAGATCGTGCTCCTGGTGGAGGACCTATGTCAATGATGTATTCTGGGATTACTCAAGCTCGAGAATTTGATGATCCCCCTGGTTTATATGAGAAAACTGAGTTTCTTCTCAGAGAATGGGTTAATATGTTTCATGCTCCAAATGCAGGAAGAGACAGTACTAAAGCATTTTCGCTTTTTGTCCATCAAGTATGTTTCCAACGTTTATCTCACTTTTATTGATTGACTTGTCCTTTCCCCCCCAGTTTTTACTTTAGACCTAAATGTGAAAACAATAATAATGTACTATTGCGATTATCAGATTGGAAGCTCAATGTAGTGTTTTGTTTTTACCTTTTGTCCTCAGAAGACTTGAGCCCAGCTTTTTATTTTTGTTATTTTTTGGAAATTCCTTTTCTCTAATTATTTAAATATATTTTGTGTGTGTGGGACATCTTTCTTTTGATCTCGTGAAGAGATAAAAAATTTAACTTCAATATATGCATATATTTTATGATGAATTAAAGTTAGACGTCTGTCTTTATTTTCCTTTAAGGGAAGTGTAGCTTTGTAGCTTTCTAAGGATGAAGGGTTCAGTTTAACTAAATTACCAAAAATGAAACATATGTTAATAATAACTTGGTTTTTGTTGATATTCAATAGTTCTTATTTTTAAAAGGCTCCAAAATTTTATCAAAACTTAAGTTTTTTTTTTACTTCTCACTCTGACCCCTGATAAAAACAAACTGCGCATAAAAAAAAATATTTGTTAGATTCATAACTGTATCCTCTTAAATAAATCTGTGTATAATCTTATTATACTTTTAATTCTTTGAATTTATGTTCGTTTTAAAATATTTTATTGCACATAACAGTCGGAAAATTGTCATGTGTTTTAATGTGTGCTTATTACTTTCAGATGAATTTGCAAGGTATTTTAAAGACTGATGAACTGATTACTCGATTTTTTCGTTTAAGTACAGAAATGTGTGTCGATCTTTGTTATCGAGTTCTGATTGATCAGAGCTTGAAATCTCCAACTGTTATTCGTGCAAAATGCTTTCATACTCTGGATGCTTACGTTCGCCTAATCGCTCTTCTAGTAAAACACAGTGGTGATGCTAGCAATACAATTACCAAAGTCAATTTGTTGAATAAGGTAATTCAGGTACTTCTTAAATTTTTATTGTTTCTTTTTTCAAAGTTTTTTTTCCTATTGATGTGCTCACATGCACATATCGTCGCCTCAGAGCAACATTAAGATATGTTCGTGTTATTCCTGGGATTGGATGTCTTACTGTTGTTCTGAGGCGACAATATGTATCAGGGTTCATACGCACCGGGAAAACCTGGAATTGTCAGAGAAAATGTCGGGGTTTTTTTTCTAATTTTTACCCAGGGAATTTTGTTCTTTGAGATCTAATCTTCATTTTCATCGATGTTTCGTAAAAAAATTGCAAAAATTTTGTGCCAAAATGACGCTAGCAATAAAAAAAGTGGCGACCCAAAACAACTTCCTACCGCAACTGCCATTTTTGACCCTCTATAGTTCCCAAGAAAAATAATCCTCAGGTGAGCAGGAATTACGCACACACTCGACAAGGAAGATGACAATTTACTGCTTCGGAAGCACAAGCATGAAGATAAAAGGGTCGACCTGGGAAAATCGTTTTTTTTTTTTATCGGAAAGTCTTTTCAGCTACGTGTGAAACGTAGTTGCCATTTTTGGTCATTCACAACATGGAAGTAGATGCGATCCTTAAATGCCTAAGTTTCCAAAATCAAAGCAGAATTGGATGTTTTTTTAAATAGCAAACTATTTAAAATAATGCGAAATTTGCTGCAAATTGTTTTGATTTAAAATTTTATTATTTATTCAAATAATGTTCTTGAGAAATGAAAAATTTTGTTCTTAAAACTTAATCTGACCCTTATTGCCTTGGACGCAAATGTGCTAAAAACTTTTCAACTTAATTGTAGTTTCATGAAGATTTATGTTTTTAAAGTTACTTTCATGCTACAAATTCAAAAAAGTATTTCTTATTAAGCAATCACGATTGCTTATTGTTCTCATTTGACAGTCTTTGATGTCCGTGCCTTTTTCAGCTCCCACCGTCACCTGCAGGTGCGACTCCGTCCCCCGGTAGCCGCTCCTAGTCGGTGGCGTCCTACACACATGCACGCTCATACGCTATGCACTCACACACATACGCACAGTGCCTTTACACACATACACACACGCCAACGTGCATAAACATAGGTCTACGCACACACAAAAAACCTACACATACACAACTAATACACACGTCTCCGTTCAAGAGGAGAGGTATACTTGGAGGGACAGGAGCCGTGAGTAGGGTAGTAACCAATGGGTAGGGTCTTGTTGCATTTTGTGATTGCGAAAAACATAATTTGAATTCAAAATTTCAGAACTCAAATTAATTTTTTTTTTGGTCTAGCCGCCGTATTTGGTCATTCCCAAGATAGAAATACACAAGACTTTTTAAGTGCCTAGGTTCCTAAAAACGGCATTGGATGTTTATTGCAATGCAAACTATTGAAAAGAACACAAAATTTGCCTTATGTATTAAAAACTGACTATTTTGTCTTAATTGTAGTTTTTAAGGACCATTAATTTTTTATAACTACTTTTGTGCTACAAATTCAAAAATCTACTTATCTTAAAATTTTCACTTAATCGCCATATTTGGTCGTTTGCACTATGGAAGTAGAGGTAAACTTCCAAAAACAGAATTGGATGTTTATCTCAATGTAAACTATTGAAAGTAACAAAAAATATGCAACAAATTATGAATTTTTAAAAATTAATTTTCCAGGGAGGAAGCATTTTAATTTTAATGTAAGTATCCTTCAATATGCAAAAGAAAGGGGAAAAAAATGATTATTGGCATTGGCCTATGATTGGTGGATGTTGATTTTTGTTATTTTGCATTATATGGTATGCCTATCAATGCAACAAGTTAATCATTTATACTGAAAAATTGCTTTGTTTTTTGCTCAATATTTTTTACATTATATACTTATAAGAAAGTAGAAAAAATCGATTGTAAACCAAACGCGGATGCTAAAAGATTGCTGCGCGACTATAGCAAAATGCTAATATTACGCATGACAGGTGAGATCAAAGAACTGCTAAAATAAGTTGAAAGTACTTTGTTTTCAACAAGTAGTAAACCAATTAAAACAACTTTAAACAAAGTGTTTGAAAAAAACTAAAAATTTTGAGGTTAAAAAGAAAGAAAAAAAAATATAATTTTTTTTCCAATATTTTCAAATCTAAGATTTTTTTTTTTAAATCTCGGGGGGGGGGGGGGGGGAGTTTCAGTTTTTCCACATTGCTATTTTAAGCAATTTTAATTGTTTTTAAAATATTGCTTTTTAAACATAATTTTGAATGAAGCGAGTAACCTGGAATTTTCTAAAAAAACAACCTGGAAAAGTCAGGGAATTTTTTTTAACCACAAGTGTATGAACCCTGTGTATATATTTATAATATATGTCTGTAACAAAACCTAACTAAAGTTGTATGAGACGGAAAGAGCAGGTCTTTGAGTTGTATATGTGCAGACTAAGCCCACTATGTTACGTGGAAGTGATGACAAATGCAAAAAGGATATACTGATGGCCAGAAGCAGACTCTGGACAAGTTATGCTGGCCGTAGTCAATTTATCCTTTTGCCAAAACCAAATTCAAACTGTTATCCACATGCAAGCAGCAGCTGCTTACAGTGAACTGTGTCAATTGCTACAACTCTATTAAAATGCAGTATAAACCAGATTCAACGCTTGGCAAGGGACTGAAAAAAACGTTATCATTAGATCGAGGAGCATAGGCATTCAATGCAGTCAAATCTGGACCAGTGAAACGAATCATTAAATTGAGGAAATCGTTAAATCAAAGTTATATTGTAGTAATTTTTCCTAATTTCTAGATTCGCTTGGCATGGACTGAAAAAAAAAGACTTCTTTCCACACATAGAAGAAATTTAGCCCATTAATATCCTCTATTTCATCAAGTTTAAAGAGCTGGCACCTCACTCCTTTTTGCATGAGACAACATACCATTGAGAAGGGTTAAAAGGTGGAGAAAGTGAGGCTTTTAAATTTTGAAGCAAAAATCTCAAGTCACATGTCATATTTTAACTATCTGATGGTTTTGAACGTCTTATCACGCCAAGCATGTTTCAAAAGCATTTAACACTTATTTTTCTGATGCTAAATGCTCAATTGTCAAATGGTCCAAGGTGCAGGCCGATAGCTAGGCATTGATAGAAGGTAGGGCACTTGACTTACATGGCAAGTTACTCCAAGAAAGTTTTTCATGGGAAGAATTTCATGCATCTAACTCATGACCCAGGACTGTCAGAGGGTTAAAATACAGTATTGGAAGAAATCTGGTTTCATTTACCCATTTCACTTAAAAGGCGTCTCTCGTTCGTCGTAGTTGAACCATGTGACTTGGGATCTTTGCCTCAGCATTTCCTAAGCCATTGATTGAACTTGCTCCCTCCATTTACTAATTCCTTCTCTAAGCTACATATTAAGCTTAAGTCAGGAATCACAATTTAAATCTGTTAACCAAATACCTCTCCTTTAAACCCTTTCCAATAAATTGTCTTTCTTTGGAGAATGTAACTAAAACAGAACAGCATATTCTTAATGAGGTCTTAACATACTTAAATTTGTGTGCAATAAAGAATTTTACCAAATTGAAATTTAATATTAAAAACAGCCGTTTATAAAATTTTCTAATATGCATAGAGCTTTATTTAACAGTGCATTGATTTTAGATAAGTAGAAACAACTGCAAATCAGTTTGACTGAATATTTATTTCTACTAACAAAATATATTTATCTCATTTATGCGTGGCATGCTTAATTTTCAGCAAATTTCCATTTGTAGCTTACAAAATTCTCTATACTGGTGGGTTTGATAAGTTAATATGTATTAGACTGCAGGGACCAATTTAAAAAAACGTATGGTTGATGAAACAGTGCTTCACTGTATTTATTTAGAATTGTAAGACCATTTATATATCTCCACAATTGTGGCAAACTTGACACATTTTCGTAGCTTAATTCTAAATGTAACTCTGTCTCTTTTCCATTTTTCCTATCTATTGAAAGATTGAACTCCAATTCCATGCAATTCATTTAATAGTATTGTGCAACAGTATTCTGAAGGTTACTCAGATTATCATGTAGATTGATTATGTGTGATATTGGAGTTTTGCTGAAGTATAACATAATCTGGAATGCATTTTTAAAAAATATTTGAGGAAGTTCAAACTTAAACAATTCAATAATACTTTTGAGAGAAACAGCCACAAATCAGAGCAGTGTTGTGCAAGTATCAAAGTTTCTGTCTATAACTAGAAACCTAGATCAACTGCTTTGATGCAAATAGCACAAAATATGAATATATATATATATATATATATATATATATATATATATATATATATATATATATATATATATATATATATATATACTCTGATTTCAGTTATTTTGAAATTCAGACTACACATTGATGTTTGACAAAGACAATATTTTAAATGAAATTTAATTGTTTCAATTGCTTATTAGAATTTTATCAACTGATATTTTAAAACACTATCAAATGTTTAGCCAAGATACTGTTATTAGAAATTTAGTCCAAGCATTAGCCTGATAATGGTTTGTTCATAAATTTTTGTTTAATTACATCCTGCAGCATTATAATTACATTAAGTTCTCAATAGTTTTCCAGTTGCAATCATTGTGTAAGTATATTGAATATATGTGGCACACAAAATCAAGATTGTTCTTCTCTTCTAAAAAACAATCTACTAATCTAAACAAAAAGTTATATTATACAGAACGTTTAGGCAATTGAGTAGTTGGGTAAAATTTTGGTGCAACATTTTTTGATGTCAGTAGTTTCTAACATATATTTTGTGTGGTGCTTTTGGTGATCATCAAGATAACTTCTCATCAGGCTCTCCATTTCTAGCTGTCAAAATCCTCGTAAACTAACTGCTCTGATGAATTAGGTTTCACAAGTTAGGGATGCTAAAGAACATTCTCAATATTCCTATCTAGTAAAACGTAGAAAAATATAAACAAATGGTTAGAGACATAAGTCATTCAAACCCCAAAAGTGCATAATAACTTTTAATATAATGGCATTACTTAAATTAATTGCCATTTTTTTTATCGTGCACCTATTTCTGAAAACCCAGTTGCGAGAAACGCTACATTGTCGTGGACAACGAAACTCTTTCGTGGACAGAACTGTCCTCACTGAAACAAATAAAGTTGTGTCCCCCCTTTGCCCCCCCCCAAAAAAATTATGTCCCCCTTTGCCCCCCCCCCCCAAAAAAAAAACCTGTTTGCAACTGTCGAACATTTTTTAACTCGGCAGTATGCAAATTTCAGCATATTTGCATGAACTGCAGATGCGGGAGGGAAAGACTCATGTTATGTCATAACGCACACATTTGCAAGGAGGTTTAGAACAGTAGGAACTAATAGAGGAGCAAATGGTCGTATTTCAGCTTCTGTGCGATTTTTGTGATACAATTATGGGAGTTAGTTCTTCTGAAAGGTATTGGCTTAAAAAGAAAGAATTTGGGTGTTGCCAGTATCGAAAATGGTGCAGAGGGGTGTGGGGGTAGATTTTTGCGACACAATTCAGCAGGAGGGAGTGAAGGCAATTTTTGTGATACAATTATGGGAGTTAGGTTTTGCTTTTTTTTTTTTGAAAGACATTGGCCCAAAAAGAAAGAATTTAGATGTTGCCAGTCTCAAAAATAGTGCAAGGGAGTTGGGGGGGGAAGGGGGAGATTTTGTGATGTAATTATGGGAGAGGGGCGTGAAGGTGCTTTTTGTGATAAAATAAAGGGAGTTTTTCTGAAAGGTATTGGCCTAAAGAGAAAGAATTAGGATGTTGTCGCTCTCAAAAATTGTGCAGGAGACGTGGGGGGATTTTTGTGATACAATTATGGGAGTTAGTTTTTTTGAAAGGTATTGGCTGAAAGAATTAATGAAATTACGTCCGAATTTTGCATACAGATTATGTAGTTCTCAAAGCTTGTCGCAGACATCTACAAAACTTTGTTCCACTGGGATTTGAAATCTAAGTATTTGAAAACATTCTATTTTGATTTATTTTAAAATGCGTACCATAGTGTATACTTAAATGTGCACATTTGTACTTCAAATAAGTGTTTAATAGTTCTTTTTCATTTTAATTGAAGGTGCTAGGCATTGTTACTGGTGTTCTTTTGCAAGATCAAGAATTACGAGGAGTTGATTTTCAGCAGCTGCCTTATCATAGGATTTTCATTATGTTATTTTTGGAACTCAGTGCTCCGGAGTCTGTTTTGGAAGCTATAAGCACTCAGATAATGACGGCATTTTGGTAAGGATGCTTTTCTTATTGATTTATTTTAAATACTTCATACTGCAAATTATCTTTAGCATACAATATTTTGTAAAAACTTAAGAAATAAAAAAAAAGAAATAGATCTCCTGTAAAAATATTGCTCTAAAGGAAGGAGGGGGCTGGTTTCGGACTTTAATTTTTTAATTTCTAAAATGAATTTTTTAAAAACATTATTTGAACCAAAGGTTGATGAGGTTATTGGCTTTGCTTGTAGTTTCATACTGATGCACATGTTTTTATTATTAAATGAAAAAGAGGAAAATGCTAGTTCTGTATTGTATGAAATAGAGTAACTGTTATTTTCATTTAAAATTACTTAGAATATGCAGTGAAATCTCATTACAACGAAATTTAAGGGACCACAAAGGTTGTTCGTTGTGACAGGAATTTCGCCGTATTTTTATTCATTGTAACGGGATTTTACTAGTTTAATTTGCTATAAATTTTTCAACAAATATTTAGGTGAAAAAAGAACTTCTTTTCTCAGATAGATACTAAATATTTAGGAAACATGAATTTTAATTTTGGTTATTAGGTCCATTTCTCTTTCTCTCTCTTGTTTTTCCTACTTTGGAAAAATAGAGACAGTTGATTTGCTTGATTCCAAATTTTAATTAATTCAAATCATTGCTTTTTCATGCATAGGGATGTTGAATAAGTTCTCGCTTTTTTTTTAATGCAAATTAATGCTTTATTTTAAAAAAACCAGTAAAAAACATTACTGAAGGTTGTGTTCATTGTAGTCACTACTTTTACCCTTCTTCCTGGCAGCATTTGAGTCCCTGTACAAAAAACGACACTCATTTTGAGGATGTGCAAGAGTTGACCCAGTTTTTCGCATCTTCATAAGAATGGAAGTGCCGCTCTGCCAGGCCATGTGCTCGGAATGAGTGGTAGTCGGAAGGTGCAATGTCCAGTGAATATGGTGGGTGTGATAGGCCTTTCCACCTAAGTGTGGTTGAGCGTTTTGATGCTGCAGAAGTACCTTGTGTTGTCTCTGCTCGTATAGCCTCCGTTTTTCTTTCAATGCTCAGCTTAATCGTGCCAGTTGTAATTTGTAGCAATCTCTCCTGATGGCTTCTTTTGCGTTTTCGGTGCACTAGGGCATTTTTTTTCTTAAAAATCAAAATCATTATTTTTAAAGCACCTAAACCAATCTCTGCAAATTGTTGTTTCAGAGCGAGCATGATCGCTGTAAGTCTCAACAAGATTCTCTGAACTCCAGCTGTAGATTTTTTCTTGAATGAAATACTGCAGTTCACGCAAATACTCTTTTTTTTTGAGGCACAAAATTTTACATATTTAAGTTATGAAAAATAAAGTTGTTTGTACTTCCGCGAAATAACATCCACTGAATTTCAGTTTTTGATAGATGCGTCACTATCATGAACTAATGCAATCAGGTCCTGTAACATCACCTGTTGGAAAACTGCGAGAATTTATTCAACTATCTGATAATAGTTGTCTACTTTTATTTTGGTTTAATATTACTTTTATTTTATAGCAATACACTGTATTACTTGCGACCTCAAAAAGCTCCTGGCTTTGCTTATGCTTGGTTAGAGCTTGTCTCACATAGGGTATTTCTTGGGAGAGTGTTAGCTCTATCTGCTGCCCAAAAAGTAAGTTCCATTTTTTTGTGATTTCAAATTCAGTGGGAATTTTTTTAATTATTATTATTTGTATTTGAAAATATTCTATTCTGATTTATAGGGCATATAGCATTAAAAAAGATGCCTATTTAAATTTGATGTTAATGTTTGATATGCTTAAAATTTTGACATTGTGTATACTTGTTTAAATAAAAACAATTAAAAAGAGTTAAAACAACTCTGCAAACAGCTGTTTCGAGGTTATAACAGCAAACCCCGTCATGCAGAAAGAAAAATGGATCACTAAGTCAGACTGCAGACAAGTCCGTTCACTTGTCCATGTGTTCTCACATGTGTCAAGGAAAATCTGAACTTTCCAATGAGTTTTAATTTAATCAAAAAAGTTGGGAGAAATTATAAATTTTGTCAAACCTGAAAAGTTGCGAATTGAATTTGAAGCAAGCACTTGCCAAAGACTGTGTTATCAGAAAAAAAAGGATTAATTTCTAATGGTAAAATTCTGATTTTAAAATGTTTAATTGTTTCTTTTTGTGTATGGTTCATAGAAAATTATAATTTTTAGATTCATATAGAAAGCCACAAATGCAAAAAAGAAATCTGAAATTTCCCGTAATTTTTTGTAGAAAAGCTGGAAAAACTGAGGAATTTCATTATTTAATTTGAGTGGAACTGTATAAGTTATTTAATATAAATCAAGAGTATGATAACCTTTCAATATGACAGTCTTGAAATGTTTAGCATCTGTTTGGATATCTTTGTTCATTGCAATCTGTTTGAAAAGCACTCTGTACTTTCGTCATGAAGGGTTTTATGAGCATTTTCATTTTCAGAAAATGATTGCTGAGATGAGATTGAAAGTAAAATCACCCAAATACTGAATGAACCAATATTAGGTGGTGGAAGATGTTTAATTTCTTATTTGTATTATATCATAAAGTTATACTAAAAACTGTTTAATAATATATGTATCTGCTTTCCAATTGATCTTATTGATTTTGAGTTAACACATTTTTTCAATCTATATTCATTTTACAACTCTCTATATTAGGGTCATTCTTCAAAAAGTGTAACTTTTCTGTCACGCCTTTTGCAGAAAAAATGTTAAGAAACAATTCATTTAACAATGCTTTTTAATTTTATCAAAAATATATATTTAAACCTGCCATCAATTTTTGAATAATAATTATTTTATTATTTTTGGTTCACAATACGTGAATTCTCACCTCCGTGGCATGTCACACACTTTGTGTGACTGCGTTTTAATAACACAATAATTGTGTTTAGTTAAGAGTATATACTTATTTATTATTCCTTTCAGAAGTGTCTCAAATACTAATTGTTTAAGTATATTTAATTTTTAATAAAGTCATGTCACGCAATAAATTTGCATCTCCGTTACCTAAACACAAAATACCATTCCTCATTAACACGTGGCAGTAATGACATCAAATTCTATTTTCCCCATGTTACAAGATAGCTTCCTTGTTTATTTTCAGCTATAAAGAAGTTGTAAAATTGTTATTGAAAAACAAGAAGATGGATTTTGCTTTAAAAACTAAGTGTGGTTATTGTGACTTCTCACCTCCGTGAACGTTAATTTCTGGGATGTAAATTAATGTAAAAAAGAAGTAAACAGGTTTTCATATGCTTAACATGTACAGTAGGGTGGTCCAAAAAAGGCCCTTTTTAAAAAATTCCTGATTTTTATTGGTCCTACCCCCTCATTTGGTTCCATCTGAGTAAAAAATAATTATTGTGAAGTTTGAGTTCATAATTTTAACATTTAGAGGTAGCTCAACAGCCTCAAAGTTCCGCGTTTTACCATTTTATGCCATAAATGCAGATAGAAATAAAATTGATGCTAGGAAAAGTATATAATTTATTTAATTAAAATTGCCAGCATTTTGTAAGTTAAAAATAGTTACATAATAATAATTTTCAACAATTATGTATGATGACTTTCCTTAGTACGCATTACAAACTCTGCTTTTTACATCCGGGATAAGCTCGTCAATGTTCTGCGACAACTTGCAACAAGAATTGGAATTGTTCTTCATTGCGTGTCATTTTTCCATTTAACTCTTTTATAAGGGCTATACCCGTTTCAGCATTATCATTAACCACTGAAATTCCTTGAATAATCCTTTTTGCTTCTCTTAAAATCCTCCTGAAGCTCCCAGATTTCTGGATCTACGTGAATGAAGGTATCATGTAAACCCATGCTTTGAAAAAATGAAATTGACCCCTTTGTCACAAGTTCTTCAAATTTCACATCCATAAAATGTTTTAGCAAAATCTTAGAGCGCTTCACCACATTATTTTTCCCGTTTACTTCATTCATCGCCTTCACCATCTGACTTTTAATGCAGTGTGGCACTTAATTGGCAAAAAGGGTTAATGCCATGAGCTCTTCTGACAAATACCACAATTGATTGGTAAATTTCTGTATTGCAGTTTTGCTTATGTCTTCATCAATCTTTTTATACTTCAATAAAGAGTTCATTAAAATCGTTATACGGTGCATTTTGAGGCATAGAAGAAGTCATCCAAGCCTTTAAATACACACGTACAACAAATATGCATATTTTTTGCAATCCCTTTTCTTCTATTGACGTGATGATAAATTGACAGCTAAACATCCATATTTTGAAACAATATAAAATTTTGAACATCCCATCTAGCATGATGCATAGCCCCAGGTGCTACTAATTTGATACCATGTGGAGGAGCTTTACCAAGAAATATTATTATAGTTTAAGACATTCTCGATAATCATCTCTTGCTTGCATGCCATGTAGTAATCTTTCAGCAAATACTATTGTATCATCCTTTACATCTGTCACTTGTGCTAAAATGTCCTTATTGTTGATGCCTATGATGTATTTGTCTTTGTCTATGAATTCCCAGTAGGCCTGGAATCGTTTAAAAAGAAGTACGTCTGGTGCGGAAGAAAAACCGAAACATTTATTAAACACCGCACCAATAATCAATTCCATAATGTGTTGTCGACATTGAAAAATATAGCAACCTTTTCTTTAGTTTTTGCTCTAGCAAAACACAGGTACCCTTGCTTTCCCCAGTATTGACACTCGTTGTGTCAAAGCACATTGCAGAAACTTCGTCAGTTAGGCCCCAGTCCTGAAAAGCTCACCTTTATTTTTTTTTGTGTCATTGTACTTCTGTTTTTTTTTCCAAAAACTTCCATTGTTAATAAAGTTTTCCTAACTTGGGCTGACAGTTTTGAGGTCTCTCAATTGGTATTCTGGTTTTCTGCCAAAATTTTGTTATTTCTTCTATTGTATTTCTTGAAGATTCTATTACGGTTTTCTTTAATTCAATATGGCTATGAAGAAACATACCCAATGCCATACGAATTGAAAGTAGTTTACCACCTGTCAGCTTACTTATGGTTGAACTAAGAAGATAAACCTCTGATTTTGATCTAATTGATGTATTTTCCATGCTCAGTTATTTTAAAGTAAAGAAACATATTCATTTCAAAAATAAGTACAAACTGCCATTCCAACAGTGGTGAAATCAAAACCAAAACAATTAAGAATACATACATAAGCAACAACAAGTTGAAAATTTATTCGATTACGGCTGTTAAAGGAATAGATTTTATGTATTTACTTGTATTTACAAAAGTATTTTCATAATGGCTATTGTTAAGTCTTCATATAAAATAGCAATTTTATAAAGTAATTGGTTTCTTGTTAATAAAAGTAGCAATTGTATTTTACCTTAGTGAGGTCAATGGTCGTGTGTCGTTCGCGTTCTATTCAGCAATGATGGAAACTTTATCTGCGTTGAGCTACCTCTAAATATTATCGAAATGTTTTCAAATTTTGTCTGCTTTATTTTTTAATACATTGGAACAAAATCGGAGGGTAGGACTCAAAAAATTTTCACCTTCGAAATTTTGGACCACCCTAATGTACAGATTGTAGCAACAAAGAAATAAATATTTCACTGAAAAATGTATCCATAAAGTCTATATTAATGTAAAATTCCTCACCTCCATTTCAGACCTTATCAATGTCATTATTTCTGAGGTGAAAATAACTTATGGAGGGGAAATATATAAATTGTAGACATTCTACCAAAATTATAAATGGCCAGTATATTCTCAAATTTATTAAATACTATTTTTTAACACGTATTTGAACTAAAAGGATAACTACTAATTAAGCCACACTTTGATTAGAGAGTTTAATTTTAGGTTCCCACTAATCATTAAAATAGCTCATTGTTTGCACCAATCAACAAAATTACTACTTTGATATTAAATTGGCTTTGATTTTTAAACATTAAAAGTTTTTTCTTTTTTTTTATTTCCGTGAACAAGGTGTTATTTTTTTTATTTATGAGTAAAATAATTGGAACTTATCTGGGCCATTGTTTAGGTTACTTCTAGCAGGTAACACTTTCATATAAGAATGAAAAAAAAAAAAAGTTTCAAAATTGAAAAATATTTGCGTTCAAAAGTTACATTTTCTGGTGTGATGCAAAGATATCATTTCAGCAGTCAAATAGTCAATTTTTATTAATTTAAAAATGGGATTATTCTTCAATTTAACTTTTCTCGGTTTGCTTCCAAAAAAAATGAGACTAATTCTCTGTTTACTGTTTGCAAAGATGTTCCCGGTAAATGCTAGTTGGGAGGAAGGGATCAGTGCTGCATTTATGGTGAAAAAAATGAAAAAATATTTCTAGCTTGTCCAGTAGATGGATATGTTTTAGACTCTTGCTGCTACACCTACTGAACAAGCTAGAAAGAATTTTTCTCATTTTATTTCACCATAAATGCAGCACTGAACCATTCATCCTGCCTTCCCAATCCCACGGACTCTCCCCTATTCTTCTCAGAAGTTCTTTTACAAATAAATCATATTCTTGGTGATTTTTTTCGCTGTAAAAGGAGTTTTTGAAAAAGTTGTGCCTTAACCCATATGGGGATAATACCCTTAGTCACAAGTTTCACATTTGGAATGGAATTGAATAGGATAAAAAAAGTTGTGATCCCTATATGCGGATCTACACACAAAGAACAAATATGTTTCCGCATATCTAAATTATTAAAGATCTGGCACATCACTGCACTATATAGTGAGATTATAGCTACTCTCAACTAGTGCAATGTAAGATATTTGTCAATACAGTATACTTAAGTTGTTTTGAAAGGGTAACTTAACAAAATTCAAAATTGCAAAATCTGTGGTTATATAGCCTCATCTGTACCTATATGAAATATGGTGCATCAAATTTAAAAATTATCTTTTCTGTTTATCTTTTATATAGGGTTGGACAATGTATGCTCAACTTCTGATTAGTCTGTTCAAGTTTTTGGCTCCTTTTCTTCGAAATGTTGAGCTTGCTGCTCCAATTCAGTTACTGTACAAGGTACTGTCTGAAATAGTTATAAATAATTGAATTGTCTGAAATAGTTATAAATAATTTAATTCAATATGATTAGGTAAGAGTGTTTGTTAACTTTGATATTTGGATTTCAGGGAACTCTTAGAGTGCTATTGGTGCTACTTCATGACTTTCCTGAATTTCTCTGTGATTATCATTATGGATTTTGTGATGTTATTGCTCCCAATTGCATTCAAATGCGAAATCTTATTTTAAGTGCTTTTCCGAGAAATATGAGGTTGCCTGATCCTTTTACTCCTAATCTCAAAGTTGATTTATTACCAGAAATCACACAAGCCCCAAGAATTCTTGCCAATTTTAACAATCTGATCACACCAGCAACTTTTAAAAAGGTATGTAATAGATGTATCATAATCATGTGAGTTTTGTATTTATTTTTTGTGCCTTCAATATTCCTCTATTTGCTTCTGAATAATAACTACTTGGGAATGTGTATCCTTTTTTGTGGCATAATAGAACACTAACAGAAAAAAAATGTAATTACAATATCAAAAATGAGTGAAGCAAAATATTCGATAAAAGTTTTGAGGGGAAAAAGAAACAAAAATGAAGAACATACCAATTGCTGTTTACCAGAAATTAAAATCACAGATAATAATAGCCAAATCTCCATGGACAAAAAACTGAATCCATAGTGCAAGTGCTGGGCCATTAGGGAAAATAAACAAAAAAAAAAAAAAAAAAAAAATTTCAGAGTTGCAAATGAAATGTTTAGATTTGTTGAGAAAAAATTGATAATCAGTAAAGAGTTTTAAATCATACTTGTTTTAAAAAAGAATAAAGTTTTTTTACAAAATTTCATTTGTAAGAACATTTTTTTCATCTCTTTAAAGCTCTATCAATTTGTCTGAAATCAAGACATCAGTAATAATAATAATAAAAAAAAACAGCTTCTGAATCATTCACAGTAACACATGCTCTGATAAGATGACAGGATTTTTTTCAGAAAAAATCTTCTTTTTAAAATGCGGACATAAAAATAAGAGCTTGGATAATCCTGTATAAGAAATGGAATATTCATCTCATTTGCACGATTATTAACTTCAATATGTGTCGATAGTTGTGAATTTCTTTAGTTATTTCATTTAGTTTTCAATAAAAACTTCTTAAAACATACTTTTTTATGAGCATATTAAAAACACAGAAATGTTCTGTCGGATCCATGCAAAAAAATTAGATGTCATTCAGAAAAACATTATACTTCTTAGTGTGCAAAGTGCACATATAGTTTCTGAGGATTGATTCTATTATGCAAAATTTTTAAAGTTTGAAAAAGTTACTGAAGCAGAATTTTCCTTTTGTCTTTTTTTAATTTGTGCATTTTATCATAAATGTCCAATTCATAATCTTTTTTTATATCCTTAGCAAAAATTGAAATTTTCTCTTTCAAAGTGTTAAATATTTATTTGAAAAATGCCGAAAAGTATTTAATTCCGTGCATAGAAACAAATAACTCAGAACATAGTAAAAAATAGAATTCAAATTTCATGTCACTGTACTGAAAATTTTGTTTTGTTCAAGATTTTGGAGTTGTATTTAGTGTACTAATAATAAGTCAATGTTTTAATGAAACTAGACATGGTTGGATACTTTATAGAATGCAAGAATACCAAAAATGATTAGAAATAATCAAATCACAGTGTTGCATTTTCTCCCAGTAGTTGAGCTCTCCAATATTCTTCCCACCACTTATTTGAACATTAAATAGGTAAATATTGTTTCTTGTTTCAGGATTTGGATTCTTACATAAAAACAAGAGCTCCTGTTACTTTCCTCTCAGAATTAAGAACAAGCCTTCAAGTAAGTTGTTGTGACCTAAAGATGTCTTGAATTTGCGAATTTTTACTTTCTTCTATATCTAATGTATAGAAGAAAGTAATGGATTCTTTAACATTTTCTAATTTTGGCACATTTGCTCATTTTGCGGTTTGCAGAGTCCATTTTGATAATTTTTGGAAAATGTCTGCCTGCCTGTCTATGTGTGTGACCAGATTTTGGGGGCAGCTCTAAAACAAAAACTATGGAATGAAATTTAACCAAATTTTGTACACATATGTACCTTGTGTGAATTTGTGCCAATTCCTCCTAGGAGGGTGAAGCAATGAAGCGTTTTCTCTGTTATGCATGCCTGTTATGTCTCAGTGAGTAACGTGGGGAATCAAAGAAAATTTGGTACATATTTTGACCCTACAGAGTACTAATTCAATTTTTATGCCAAAAACTCAAAAAGAGGGTTGAACATTCAAATGTGTTTTCTTATTTAAAAATTATTTAAAACGCACAACAGAATCAAACTGGATTGAATAATAATTTTTATAGAAGTGCAGTATAGCCTCGATTTAACAATTGTCGAAGGACTGGAAAAAGGTATCGTTAAATCGAGGAGCATAGACACTTAACACAGTCTAAGCCAAACCATTAAACTGTATCTTTAAATTGAGGAAATCATTAAATCGGAGTTATACTGTAAATTAAAGAATGAAGCACAATAATTTAAGGAAAATTTAAAATTGCAAAAGCTTAAGAGTGAAAACGCTATTAAGTTTTCTTAAATTTTACAAAAAAAAAAAAAGAAGAAATGAGCTATTGCATCTTGTATTGTTAAATGTGTATGATGTTGTGGTCAGGAAAAAGTTCTTGTCAGAGTAAAACTGAATATCTCCCCCCCCCCCAGAGGTGCTTGTAAAAGCCTTTAAATGTACATTGTAACAATTTGCGAGATTTATTACTTTAAATAATATGCAATTCAACAGTTATGATCTCTTTAAAAGCATGTTTGTATCTGCAGCATAATTAATTCATTTGATATTGATTAAATAATTACATCAGTTGTTGTATCACAATTGTATTTTTTAGTAACTTGAAAATTATATTTAAGCATAAAGGAGAGAGGAATTAAAAAGGAGAGGCAACTTAACCAGCATTTCTTATTCAAAAAATGCTGGTTAAATTGCTCAGTGTGAAGTTTTGAGTTGATCAGATCTAGTCTAGAAGTTTTATTTTTATATTTCTGCAATAACAACATAAGATTTAATTTTTTTTAATGCATTAG
The DNA here is from genome assembly GCF_026930045.1 of Uloborus diversus. Taxonomy (NCBI): domain Eukaryota; kingdom Metazoa; phylum Arthropoda; class Arachnida; order Araneae; family Uloboridae; genus Uloborus; species Uloborus diversus. The sequence goes on along the minus strand of NC_072736.1, from coordinate 76,209,571 downwards.
CATCCCTTTTTCAGAATTAGCAACTTGTGGAATTCTTTTTTACAATGTATGAATTTTGATTGATTCACATTCAGTAATATTTTCACTTGAACATTTTTGAAGTAAAAACAAACCTTATTAAAATTCTATTTGCAAGATTTGTCATTTGAAATTAAGTCCAGGACAAGGACGCATACTAGGGAGGGGTGATCGCTCCTCCTTTGAGGGATCCCGCACAGGCAATATTTCCGAATTAAATGTCTAAAATGCAAGTGTATTAGGCCTTTTTTGATGATGTTAAGTAAAGGAATTGGGTTCGAATTTCCCTCCCGGAAACTTTTCGGGTTGAAGTTTCAAAAAGGCAATTTCATACTATCTTTAGCAATGTTAGGAGAAGTTTAGACTGCCTTCCCCCCAACATTTTGCAGAATAGACTTTTCGGGTGAAGCTCAGTGGTCAGTGGCACTTCCATGTCACAGGTCCAGGTTCTATCCCCGGGTCAAGCATGGTCGACTCATCCATTCACCCCTTCAATGGGTGGATAAAATGAGTACCAAGCGTTCTTAGGAACTTAACCCTGGGGTTCTGCTTTTGACTGGCCACCTAACTGGAATATCTGCCAAGCACCCCAGACCCCTGGGTCAGGGAGATTGAGCTGGGCACAGTTGGCCTTGGCCCCCATGGGCTGTGGTGCCACTGGGTTTGGTTTAAGACAGCTTGGGTAGTGTTGAGGGAAAGAATGGGTTCAGTGACTATCCTCTGGTACTTTTTCAAAAAAAAAGTTTCAAAAAGCATATTTTTAAAAAACCTGCGATGATATTAGGGGAGGATCTTTGAAACATTCCTCTAAAATTATTACGAAATTGAGCTCTAAAACACAATTTTAGATTACCTCTTTCAACAGGAAAGAAAAGGGAAAATTTTGGGAACCTTCTTGGCTAAAGCTCTATACTTCAGTTGTTTGAGATAAAAATTTTGTGGCATCCCCCCCCCCCCCCACCAAGCAAGTAAAGTACAAAACTTTACCCTTTGCTCAGTTTATAAAATTGATATTAGCTCATGGAGGGATAATCTAATGCTTCAAACAACTTTAAATGCTCAGTACAAAAATTATTTACTAGTGTTTACTAAAAATGTTCCAAATTTTCAGTTGTTGGGAATAAGAGAAGGAAAACTTTTTTTGGTTCTGATGTATTCAATAACTGAACAAAATTTCTCTATAGAACGTTATACTAATTTTTAATAAAGTGTATGACTGTTCAAAGGAAATTGCACTAATGTTCAACTTCTTAGTTGGTTGCTATGGCTTGGTGAAAATTGAAAGATCTGTTTTCTTTTTTCTCTTTTTAGGTTTCAAATGAGCCTGGAGTGCGATACAACATCCCACTGATAAATGCTCTTGTTCTTTACGTTGGGACGCAGGCAATAAGTTATATCCAAAGTAAAGGTTCAACGCCTAATATGAGTACCATTACCCATTCATCACACATGGACATTTTTCAAAATTTAGCTGTTGATTCTGATACTGAAGGTGATATTATTTACTAATTTAATTTAAAATACTAATTTTATTTTTTGGTATTGAAGTATTTATGTTTTGTAATTACTTTTCAGGGAGGTATTTATTTTTAAATGCAATTGCAAACCAACTGAGGTATCCAAATAGCCATACTCATTATTTCAGCTGTACGCTACTATATTTGTTTGCTGAAGCTAATACAGAAGCCATTCAAGAGCAAATCACAAGGTGAGATATTTTTGTTTTTGTTATGAACTTATAATATGATAGGATCTGTAATTATTAACTGGTAATTAAAAATGAATAAAATTCCTACATTCTGAAGTGGAGAGACACCAAATACCATTTTAATCTTGAGCCTTCTGCTCTTTCTCCCTCTACATGAACACAATCGATTCCTATATCCATAAGAATACCTAAATCGCCTGCTATGCAGAAGATATTGCCATTTGGTGTAGAAATCAAGATCTCAATGCCTCCCAGAAATGTCGGAATCTTAGTCTCAAAGGCAGTGCAACATGGGCTGCAGATCTCAAACTTTGCTATTAACCCCAATAAGTCTGACTACTGTGTTTTTTAAACTGATCGGAAAAATCGTGGAACCTTCCAACCAGTCTTAAGAATTGAGGACTCATTTATTGAGCGCGTTGAAAATCCCAAATTCCTGTGAGTGATTCTAGATCCAGAATTGAGATTTACAAAACATATGAAAATCACAGCAAATAAAGGTCTAAAGAAATTAAACATCCTCCGCAAACTCTGTGGCACAAACTGGGGATCAAGATCATCATTAAAAAGTACCTACTGCACTGTCATCAGGCCGGTACTTGAGTATTACTCCCCCTTTTGGGCAAATGTGTCCGAATCTGCCAAAGACACTTTAGACTTAGTCCAATATAGAGCATCCAAAATCATCATTGGTGCAGTGTCATCTGCTAATAACACCAAGGTTGAACTCGAAAGTTGTCTTGTTTCCCTCGAGAACAGACAGAAACTTGCTACTGTCTGTAAGTTCACAAATAAAATCAGAAGCCACAATAAAGATCACATTGCTTACAGAGCTTTCGACGCTTGGACAGGCTCATCAAGGCTTCAGAGATCATAAACGCTGCAGTTAGATAGGGATATCAGAGGGGCCATTCATTTTGCCCATTCTTACCTGGACATAACTCAAGAACCACTCTTTCCTTTAAGACCCCCTAAGAGTACTAAAATCATACTCTGCTTGAACCATGCTCTAAGAAAGAACCAACTGAAATCTTATTACAGAAAGGCAAGACACTGTTTATTCACTTGCTAAAGAAAACAGTGTATTAATCTACACAAATGGTTCCTCTGACATGAACTAATAGAGGTGGCGCAGGCATATCCATCATTTATCCCTCAGGAAATGTCAAACTTAAAATACCCACTATCCAAATCGCCTCAAACTTCACTAGCAAACTCATTGCTATTAAAGTGGCTCTTTCTTATTGTCTTACTTGCCCTACTACTAAAGACTAAATGGAAGAAATTGTGATTTTTTTCCGACTCAAAATCAGCACTTGAGGCTATACGTAACCATGACAAGACTGATGTAAGAAATTAATTTTTTTTTTACTCACTCAAGATAATTTGTGTTCTCCAGTGGATCCACGCTCATGTCGGAATCGAGTGAAATGAGTATGCAGATGCCCTTGCAAAGGAAGCACATGACCAAGATCAACCTCTAACAGCCACCTTCACAGACGTGTATGCTGTTACCAAGCGAAGGATCTACGATCAGCTTTTCAGCAAGGCAACAATCCCTGAACTTCACTGTCCAAGAAACCTCTCTTCTACAATAGCTAGGCTACGCACTGGACATTTCAAGGACAGGAAGATATTAGCAACAAATAATAAATCCTATCCCATCTGCAAGCACTGTTCCTATTTACAACTCACCCCTGATCATGTTTTTAATTGTCAGGCCATTATTTGCTCCTTCCTCCAACTTGGAGCACCACCAATTGAAACCCTGTACAGCCATCTGGCTCCAGAATTGGCAGATCTTGTTATCAAGGCTTTTAGAGGCATCCAAACCTTTCACACTCTGCATGTCATTGGACATGACAACAACAATGTATTGTGTCGTAACATAAAAGTAAAATTGAAAAGCAACAAAATTTGAATTTAATGTCTGCATTTTCTCTTCATTGAAATTGTTTTGAATGTGATAAAATTAATAAGTAACAGAGTTAATTTTGCATTGTGGTACTACTATATTGTAACTTTCATTCAGTGTATTAAAAAAATGTTTGTTTATGAACATTTTGTATTGTTATCAAACATTAGTTTACTATTCTGTTTGTCTGACTAATATTTAGTTTACAGAATACCAACTGAATAGTTGGTGCTTCTCTATTCTAAAGTTTTATTTTCATTTCAAAACTTAAAAATAATGTTGGATAATTAAAGATTTTCTCTCTATTTGTAGGGTTCTATTAGAACGACTGATTGTAAATAGACCTCATCCATGGGGTTTGTTAATAACTTTTATTGAATTGATTAAAAATCAAACTTTTAAATTTTGGAATCATGAATTTGTTAGATGTGCACCTGAAATTGAAAAGTAAGTACCTTTACTTAGCTCTGTAGTTTTTTTTTTATTTGCTATAAAACTCCCTTTGTTTTCATGATGCTACATATGATTCATTAAATTGCAATATTATATATTTTTAATTTTTTTCAACAAAATTTTATGTTTATGATATTGTACATGAAATACACCGCCAGCTCTGTCATTCCAGCCAAGGACTGCAGTTTCGTGCTTATTAGCACAGGGACAGTAAGCGGATGACTTATTATCAGCCGCTTATTCTAATGAAATCACTGAGATAGGAGAATTAGTATATAATCTATGTATAAAAGCTTTGCAAGTGTACTATGTGTTAAAAATCTTACTGGTTAATTGTTCACTGAAAGCAGTTGCCAGTTGTCTCATGGGTGAAAGTTACCACTAGTGATTGCAATACCAGTATATCGAATACCAGTATTCGGAGCTATTTTGCAATTTCTGTTTTTGACTGTTTTAGAGGGCATAAAGAAACGAAAAGTTTGAACAAAGTGTCTCAAGGTGGTACTCCTTTCTGAAATATTTCAAAAACCATCAAAGCAATCATTTTTCTTTTTTTCCACAAAAATATAATTAATCATGAAGCACCCTATGTTACTGGTGACTTCGCATAACACACCTTTAGTTGCAAACCTTCCCGAATTATTTATATTTAAAGTTACGATCACACATATAATTCAGATTTCGAATGAAATTAAGCATACCTATGATTTAGCATTAGTATCTGCTTTAAACAAATAAAACACAAACTCCAATTTATATGTCTGGGGTAAACTCAGAAAGTACCAGGCTGATTTCGTTAAAATTTTAAGTTTTCCTAGGTTAGGGCTGGGAAGGTTTATAGACCTTTTCGAAAAAAAGTCAATGAATAATTCTTTTTTTTATTCGAAATTGACGTTTCAGACCCAAAAACAGATCTTTCTACCTGGGGCGGACTGGGTCCCCTGAGAGGGGAGCCAACCTTGACTCCCAAACCTGAAGGGTGCAAAAAAAAGGTGCACAGATTTGAGGGTGCAAAAAGGAACGGGTGCACAGGTTTGAGAGGCAAAGAAAAAAAGGGGAGGGAAACGGGGGCAGTCAGTTTTGAGAGCGCAAAAAACGAAAAAAAAAGAGGCTCAGGATCAAGGGAGCGAAAAAACCACAGGCGCATAAGGTTTTTGGAAACATGTGGAGGCGCACTCACGGAGTTAGTAAAGGCAATGACAAGTTGCAGGGGCGGACTAGAACATCCTCTGTAGGCCTTCTTTTTTTTGGGGGAGGGGGGTTTGCGCCCTCAAACCTGTGCTCTTTTTTTTTCACACTAAAAACCTTTGCGATCTTGAACCTCGCCTCTTTCGTTTTTTTGGTGCCTCGAACCTATGCGCCTTTTGTCATATATTTTTTTGCTCCCTCGAACCAGTGCACCTTCGTTTCATGCTGCGCCCTCAAACTTGTGCACCCTCGGGTTTTTTTTCCTCCCTCAAACCTATGCGCCTCCTTTTTTATTTTGGGCCTAATTAAGATGACAAATTTTCGTAGCCATGGCTAGAAATCGTTTACGTTCATTCAAGGTTTAACTTCTTAACTTAAGCGTAAAACTTAACTTCACGAACTCCACCTTCCACTGGCCTCCACAAGCGAGAACAGTGGTGGTATCCCCTACACACGCACACATGCTTATACACATACACACACGCCTACCTTTACACACACATGCCTACACACACGCGTCCCTGCACACACACTCGTGAATCCTGATTGCGATAAACATAATTTGAATTCAAGACGTAAAAATTTTATTTTATTTGTGTCCTGGAACGCATGCGCCTTCGTTTTTTTTTTCCCTTTTTTTACGCCCTCCAACCACCTGTGCATATACAAGGGTTTTTTTTGTGCCCTTTGGTAGTCAAGGTTGGCGCCCTCTTGGTGGACCCAGTCCGCCTCTGACTGCTTGTCGATCTTTGTGATTTAAAATCCTCTCCAACGAGGTTGAACGCTGCTCTCTTTCTTGTCTTACTATGTCAGCTCCAATGATAAATGATCTGCATGCCAGTGTAGAGTGTGCACGAATCCAGTATTTTGTGCTCGTTGCTCAATGAGAAATTTTTTGGGACAATTTAGAACTGAAGAGTAAAAAAAAAAGTTTTTGAACTGTTGATTTTGTGACACAAAATTTGCCATCCTAATAAAGCGCCGCGCCGTGGATGGAAAATTTGGATTTTAATGCAGTGTCACAAAATTTGCCGCCCCTAGCAAAGGGGGCCCGGGTCAAGTGCCCCCTTTGCCCCCCCCCCCTAAGCTATGCCACTGAGACCAAGGTAGATAATGAACTAAAATTGTAATTAGACAATATTATCCTGCTTTTATGTACTTTTTTAAAGTGTCAGATCAGGGAAAATGAATATAGAAACTAGGTATGTTTTTCGGGAATGGGTATTGTGTATGCACGAAGAGATGCACAGTGCAAGGGTGAATTGGTGCCGGAATGCCAATGAGGTACTGCTTTTCAGGAGAAAAATATTTCCTTTTCACATTAAACTTGTCACAACTTCGGATTCAATTATTTCTTATTGGCATTCTGGTACTGAAAAATTTGCAAAATCACACCTGGTATGGCAATACATTCTTTCAAATCTTTTTACTTTATGTGATAAATCATGTTTGTGCTTTTATTGTAAAGTAATCTCGTTGGGCACATTTCTTGTATTTTTTTAAATAATTATATTGAAATCATTTACAGCATTATTTTTACTAGTATTTACTATAAAATTATAATGAATACTGCAGAATATTTTATGCCATGCATTAAAATCATTAAATGCTTCATTATTCAAAGCATTAACAACACTTAAAATGATAATCGCTGTAGTTATTATGCCTTATATTCGACTTAGACCGGGCTCGTGTGGGCTTTATAATGTTATACTCACAATTTTAGTTCAATCCTTTTTAAAAAAATTATAAAGAAATGCTTACAGATTCTATAGTCTGACTGTAAAATAAAGACTAATTAATTAACAGTAAAAGACAGACAATGCAAAAAGTGTGGAATTGCTCGATTCTCAAATTTTCCCAACAGTCGCGATCTGGTGTTCATTTTTTAAAGAAAGTGCAATATTGCTACAGCACAAAACTTTATTGATAGTAATTCAAAATAAAAGTTACTGGCAACAAAAATCGTTACAGCTAAATCAAATCCTCAATAAAAAATTCTGATCTTGGAAATTAACCCTTTTTTGTCCAAATAAATAAAAATCTGACATTTTTTAACGTAAGAATGTTTAACACATTTTAGTTTTCTTCTTTTTATTCATACATATTCAAAATTGCAGCAAAACATTCACGATTTTTGTGGAAAGTAAGGGGCTCGACTTATACCCAAGTTTTCTATTTTTCCTCCTTCAGTTGACTTATACTTGAGATCAACTTATATGCGTATATGTACAGTATTTACATTTTAATGACATCTTCTGATATTTCTTTTGCATTCTTAATGCTTCAGATTCATGTTCTTTAACATTATTTGCTGTTTTGTGAAATTCTTTTGCATTTATGTTTTCTGCATTTACCGTTAGGATATCTCAGCAAAAAAAGATAAAACCCATTTTTAAGTGCGTTAAAAGTATAATTGTACCTGCAGCTTTAGAGTCAATGTTTGAAATTAAAAAAAAAAAAATAATAATAATCAATAACCATTCCAGTGAAGTAATGAATCTGTTAAAAGGTTTTTTCCCAGTTTTGGAGAAGAACATTATTTGAAAGTAATTTCTCTTTATTGCCTAAAGTTCAATAGTAATATTGCTTTTCCAATTCCTTCAACTGGACAGCTGGATCCGTCGAATGATGTTCTAAGCTGGAGCTTTGTGCTGGACGGAAGTTTTCAAAAAGTTTTTGGTTGTAGCAGCAATGGTGAGTTAATGCCGAGTGCAAGATCCGAGCTGTCTTCTCGTTTTCTTCTATGACATTAGCATTACTGAGAAAATAGGGTTCCCTCACCGGTTTTCACTTAAAACATTTGGCACTAGTTCTCTGCAGCAACTGCATTTTACTTTGGTCATCATTTCTTATTTCAGAGTGAAAAAAAAATCTATATGTTTAATTTGTATAGCCTATCAAAAAGCTATTGTGATAAAATTTATTACAAGTATGGTTGGATTGTTGCATTTGATACTCTGCATTTTCGATTTAATTAGAAGGCACCTAAAAAAGTATTTAAAGCTGTTTTGGATTTCTAAAGCAAGGCTCAGCTACTTAAATAATGTTCAATCAAACACACAATACACTGCCGAATGCTGCATATATTGCTAGATGTTGATGCTTAGAGGAATTTTTCATGCCATTACTTTGAGTGATTGAGATTCCTCTAGTTGCGTTAATGGTAACTTTGTTGGTGGACTTGGTAAACCCTCTCTGCAGAAAGAAGAAAAGAGTTATTTATTCAAGCCAACAAGAAAATGCCATTTTTTAGTGAGAATTTTTCATCAAGTTTTTTCATAAAATACAGAATCTAGATTAATTATAAAAGTGTGACAAGGATATTTCTGCACTATAATTCGCAATTTAAATTATAATTAATAGAATGGAATATATTTCAGTTGATGGGAAATTTTTATGTGTGTGCATGTTAAATGCAAAACACTTTTTTTTTTGCTTTTCTTTACTTAAAAATTAGAATTGCAGGAAGTAATTAACTGAAGAATTAACTACACTTCAAAGCGACTTTCAAAACACTCGCCAAATTTGAAGAACATTTGCTATAAAAAAGCAATTTTTAATATGATTTATGATGTAGGAAGGTGCATTTTTTATTTTACTCATTAATAAATGTTCAATTTTTCTTCTGTTTTCTTTTTCTTTTTTTTTCATTGAAAATTACTCCCAGAAATTGTTTATTAATTACAGCTTAATGCTTCATTGGCCATGTTATTGATACAATTCATTAGTTTTTATCTTTTTCTTGGAAGAGGGAGAAAAACAAATTATATGTGAATGTTTCAAGATAGGTCTTTATTTTACTTTGGTCCTGGAACTGCTCCTGGTTACTTGTCCTGGAACATTAAGAGTAGGTTTGTTCCCTAATTTATGATTTGAGTAAATGTTACTCTAATGCAAAAAATTGCTGATGAATTTTATAATGAATTATTTTTATAAATTATTTAACAACTAAAAAATATTGTAAATCTAGATTTATGTACACTCAAGCCTGTTTTTGTGTGGTAAATAGGGACTGCATAAAAAAAATCGTTCAAAACTTCACGAGTAGCCCTAAAAAGTTTTCACAACAAGAATTATTGCTAAGTCGTACAAAAGTAGAACGCACAAAAACAGGTTTGAGTAATATTATTATAGCTTCTCATGCAATTTCAGTTATCTTTGTGTCGGGCTAAAATAATAATATATGCCATACAATGCATTGTGATGTGTGCCATTTCTAAAAAGATTTATGAGCAGGCTTGAGTGGTAAGTTCTTCTTTTCATCACAACGAAACTATGGAACTGCTTCTGAACATACAAGTGAAGTCTCCTCATTGTTGACAGCAGATGATAGAGGATTTAATACTCCCCTTTTCCCTTATGTGCAAAAATAAAATCAACAATTTTTAAATGTGAATGAAATTAGCAACTGTAGTTTATAGCATCATGCTTATACTTGTTTTACTTTTTCAGGCTCTTTGAATCTGTTGCTAGATCATGTATGCATCCAAAACCTTCATCTGAACAAACAAACTCATGAGAAATACTTGTATATATTGATGAAAAACTGTGATTATACTGCCTATCATGGACTGTAAAGCATCAAAGCTCCTGTTGTTCATTGCCACAGTTCTTTCGTATTCATAAAAGTTCCAGTTTTCCCTGCCTGCCAAACAAACTATTGTGATGGGCATCGCATTTTAACCTGGCAGCTGGGACCATGTACATTAAATCATAGATTTTGTTTTATCTGTGTTTTTGTAGTTGATGTATAATTTTTGGAGATGATTTTTGCAATAAATAAATTAATTTTCTCGTAAAAGTGTTCATTGTTCAATAAATTAGTTTTTGTTATCGTTTTCGACCCTAGAAATGTTCATGCTCATCACTAGGTATACATAAGTAAACCAGAAATATGATTTTACAAAACATTTAAAAGAATTGGATCTAACTGATAAACTTGAAGTGTATTTAAACTAGAAATACTCAAGTTAAACAGAATTTTCAATTATTTCTGAATTCATATCAGCCTATTTGTAAGTCTAAGTAAACTGAAACCGTTAAAAGAAATGAAGACAAAATCTTTAAGTCAAGTCAGGGATATTGCCAGTTTTTTACTTCCTTTTAGAAAGTAAAGGAAGTATTGTGTTCGCGAAAAAATTTCACCCAAAAATAGGCCTTAATTTCCATTTTGTTCACCCTCGAATGAATGTTGAGTTTATTTTTCAACCCGACCACACGTCGATGTATGCCTAAGAACATATAGACACCTGAAATATCCATTTTGACGATCCCGGAATCGATTACAACAAATTTTCTCGTGACATCTGTATGTATGTGCATACAGTGGCGTAGCGAGAAAAAATCCTTGGGGGGGGGGGATTTTTTCTGAAGTTTAAAGTAAAGCCATGCCCTTGAGTTTATACACACACACATATGTATATATACATACTCTTTTTCAAATGAATTTCTTTGAAAATACCTTGATCAATACTGCCCCGTCTCCAAGAGAAAAAATGTTGCTAAAAACAGGAAGACATAAGCTTTTTACCGTCATAAAAGCAATTATATTAAATAAAATTTTTTTAGCTCATAAACAGAACCCTTCAGGTTCGACAGAAAAATGATTTTTTGGGACTCATGGGGGGGGGATTCTAACCCCCTATCTCCCCCCCCCCCATGGCTACAGTGCGTATGTATCTCGCATAACTCAAAAACGGTATGTTCTGGAAAGTTGAAATTTGTTACTTAGACTCCTAGTGGGATCTAGTTGTGCACCTCCCTTTTTGCTTGCACTCGGATGTTTCAAAGAGGATCTTTTACACCTTTTTGGGGGGAAGTCATTGTTAATATCAGTGCAAACTCAAGTGGTGTTATAATTTGGCAAACAGTTGGCGATATATCGCCAAGCTTTTAGTTTGCCAACTTGGCGACAAATTTGGCTTTTTTTTTTTTTTTTTTTTTTTTTTTTTTTGTAATTTGGATTTATTTTGACCACTATTGGCGATATTTAGAGAGTTAACCGTTGATCTACATTAATGTCCAATATTGGGAAAATTAATCTGTATAAAACGTTTATTTGCTTCAGTTAGCACAAATTTGGGGTAAAAATATTTAGTGTTTTTTTGCTTACTTCAAGGCACTACTATTATCATTAAACTGGCATAAAAGGAAGTCATGTGATGCACACATCAGCTCGTTTTCTTTTTAGGTTTAAAATTCAGTTTGGAAGATTGAAATATGTGAAAACAGTGAAGAGAGGACCATATTATTAACTAATTCTGTGAAAAATTCTAAAAATAAAATAGAAAATGGTAAGGGAAGAAAAGATGTTACTTTGATCTTAGTATTTGAAATAACTGAAATTTTGCTCTTAAAAAAACAAAACATTCAAAGGCATCATTTTTTTAAAAAAATGTACCCCAGTTTGAATTAAAAATCCGAAGCGTGAAAATTTGCTTGACTGAATGTTTGTGGCGTATTTTTGTTTTTCAATGCATGAAATTGCCTTTATAGAGGCGCTAAAAAATCTCAGACTGCAGATGCTTCGGAGTTGCAAGGAACCCCTTTTTCATTATAAAATAAGTAAATTTATAGATTAAAGAACGTTCGATGAAGCCAATTGAACTTAGAAAAAAAATTAAATCCCATGAAGGCATGGATTTGGAAACTCTTAAATAGTAAATCCCAACCTTTTTACAAGGCTACCACTGGCGACTAAAGCAACTTGTTTGAAGAAACAGTGACTATTTTAGCCAAAATATGGGAAAAAACGACAATTTTGCATTCAATTGTAATAAACGGCGACTATTTTGATGAAAAAAGACTAAAAATTATTTACCCCTGCTTTCTGAAGAAAAGAAAAGGAAATCTGAAACATTTTGTCCCATGGTTTTTTTTTTTTTTTTTTGCAAATAAGCGTTTTGAAAAGTAGAAAAATTAAATGTAATAAACACATTCATGATCAGAAGCGTGGGATGTTTATATTTTTGTACGGATTTTTTTTGCGATCGTCATTTTTGTAAAGGGTTAGCTTTTGCGATCGCGATTTTTGCTAAAAGTTTGTTTCCGCTGCTACTATTTCTGTGAACTGTTGTTTTTTTGATGAATTAATGCAGGGGTCGAAGTAGTCCTATATGTCCTATATTTTCAAAAAAAAAAAGCATCAAAATCGTCCTATATTTTTCAAAAATGTCTTATATTTCCTATATTCCCATTTTATATAGAGACTTACCGAGTACTCGGTAACTACTCGGTACTCGGCCAATTTGCCGAGTACTCGGTACTCTGCCAAATTCTGATCAGATACTCGGCCAATACCGAGTAGTTGCAAAAAATTGAATATTGTCCAAGAGATACTAAAATTTATAAAAAAAAAAAAGAGCAAGCATTATATTCTGCAATCATTTACAATTAAAATTTATAAGTCAAATTTAAATTTTGAGAATAATGAAGTTTGTAATGCTTCAATGGAATAAATCTTTATTTTAATGTCCCCAAAGTTAATGAAACTTATTTATTAAAAAATTACGCAAAAAGGTAAGTATAGAAAATATGGAATTTTTATATTAAAAATGGATTTTTGCTACAAATAGAAATTAGTAATAAAAATATAAAAATACCTTTGCTTAAAAAATAAAAGGAAATAAAACAACGTTAAAAGCACAATGCAGGAACTCTGCAGACACGTGTTTTGGCATTTCAAGGAATTCCTTTTTCAATGCACAAAATGGGGGCTCGTAGATTTAAAGGCATCCGATAAAAGTCGAATTTTTTTGTTGAATGTCTTTACATTCTTTAGCTCACATGTTATGCACTGAAAAAGACGTTCCTTGTAACGGGGGTGGGGGGGGGGGGGCAGAAACACGTGTCTGGAGTGTTCCTGCACATTTGTTTTATCTGCTTTAAAAATTATTTATGTTTGGCGGACTAGAACTATAATTGATTGGTATACAGTGAAACCCCTCCTAACGGACACCCCTCAAAGGCGGACAATTTTTAATTCCCCAGTTCCAATGCAAATAAGATTATTAAACCCCTGTCCTGCGGACACCTCTATATTTCAGACAAAAAAATTTGTCCTGTTAGTGTCCGCATTAGAGGGATTTTACTGTAATTTGTTTTAATTCCAACTTGATTAATCATACTTTTTATTTATTTATTTTTAATTTTAAAAATTATTTTTTTGTAAAATTTTTGACACAAACAAAATTGTATATATAATGCGTAATTAAATTTCAGCAGGAATTTAGTTTTAAAAACTATTATATGGGCAAGGAGGTCTATACTACTATTCCAAAGAGTTCAAAATTCATCACATGTGTGTCGGTGGTTCTTCTTAAAACATAATTGGTACTTGGTAACTCGGCCGAGTAGTGAAAGGCCGAGTACTCGGTACTCGGCTACTCGGCCAAAGTGCTACTCGGTACGTCTCTAATTTTATACCATATATATCTTTTAAAAAGAACGGTAAATAAACTTTCTGACATCGGATTTTTTGCTGAAAGTACGTGCCCAAACGAATTTCAAATTAAAAAATTCAACTGACTAAATTCTGCAACAAGCATCTTCTCTCATTGGCTACAGCAATGTGACGTCATTCTATAGTGGGTGGAGTTTCGAGAACTAATGCTGAAGTTTGTTTTAGAATTTTGCATTGGGGGGAGGGGGGGCAACAGCCATTTGTTTTGTTTTCCATCATGGTTTTTGTTTTCGTTGGTATAGTTTTGCGTTTAGTGCATTTTCTGATCGAAATGCTCTAATTTTCTTTTTGTGGACATTAATTCTACAAATTTTGGTGCATGGTGCACTAAAGGAAAAGATGACTTTACCGCTTTTTGCCATTTCTGCAACTGTTCAGTGCCCATAAGCAATAGTGGATTTTCGCAATTGAGGCAGCATGCTAAAACATTCAAGCATAAAGAAAACTCTGAAAAACGTCAGAAGGATCCTTCTGAAGCTCTGTTTGTTCTTAATACAAGTGGTAAAGGATTCAGTTTAGATATAAAATCTAAGAGCAGTGGAATTAGTACTTGGGTCATGAGTGAGGAAGAAAAAATAAAAATTATCTTTGTTCAAATTTTGTTTAGTTATTTAGTCTATAAAGTACACTTTTTTCAAAAATTATTCTTTCAACTACAGGAAAGTCATTATAGATGTAAGGTATTTTGTTTGAGGTTTTTTTAAAACAAAATCATTGATAAGAATAACTGAATAATATATGATATGTATTATTTCTATTTTCATTGCAAAATAATTCATTTAATATATTTGTCCTATATTTTTTGTGGAAAATGTCCTGTATGTGACAAGTCGGTCTTCTACCCCTGATTAATGTCAAAATTTTACATTTTAATTTTTGTAGCCTTTTTGCGTTGATATTTTTTAAAAACAAGCTCTAATTTCCATGCAATGGGGTTGTTTCCTTCAGTCAAAAATAGTACTTTTAGTCACTAAAATTGATAGAATAAGCAAAAAAAAAAAAAAAAAAACATGGAGCGAGGAAAAACTTATTTGTTCCCTATGCTTAATTTTTAATTAATTTTTTAAAATATCCGATTTTGAAAATAAGGCGTGGTCTTTATGACGTCACAAATGATGTACTTTGGCGCATCTCTTAACCGCGTTTCCTTGTTAGAATTAACAAGAAGCGAATTATATATTGTGCTCTGTGAATGGAACAGCAAACAGTTAACAAAGGTGCGTGAAATTGCTGCAAAAAATAAACGTCATAGATTCATTCCATGTCAAAGGTCACGTGACCTGGTGGTCCCCATCCAACCATCTCCGATTAGGAGGACGTTTTAGAGAAGTGCATACATGCCTTTGAAACTAACCTATGCAAATTTTCAGCTTCCAAGGCTCAAATTCAGAGGATCTTCGAACTCGGA
Organism: Uloborus diversus; assembly: GCF_026930045.1. Classification (NCBI taxonomy): domain Eukaryota; kingdom Metazoa; phylum Arthropoda; class Arachnida; order Araneae; family Uloboridae; genus Uloborus; species Uloborus diversus. The sequence continues at coordinate 76,194,417 of NC_072736.1, read as the reverse complement.
ATTTAAAGAAACTCGTAACAAGACCTTGAAGAGCGCATTCAACAATTTCCATCGTCATCTGATTGCACAAAATTTTGTAGTATATTATACATAGTTCATACTGTATCTAGAGTTTTCAATCCCTGTCTCGTATCCCGCATAATGTTTAGCGAGATTTGAGAGATCCGCAAGATTTTTGAAGTTTCATTCCCAACTTCTGCAGTTTATAAAACGAATATTCTCACGAGCATCATCAGAAACACCTGTCAAACCTTGTTGCCCTCGCATACCGGAAAACGAGTGTGTCATATGATGAATATGAAAAAGATGAGGATGATCACGTTGAAAGTAGAGCAGATGAATTTTAAGAATAAATCAGGGGTGTTTGTGATCCGAAAATTTTAAGTTAGCAACATATTTTAAAACCGAAATATTGTTAAAACTTTTGAAACGTTTTTTAAAAAATGATTTTAATATTTTTTTTTGTACGCATATTTGAAGAGTTTTTACGGTGGGGTGGGGGTGGGGGTCAAGCTTCCTCACAATTTCCGAAAATTTCACACAGTCTTCAGAAAATTTTACTCGAGTCCACTTGCACCCCTGGAATAAACTGAAATTTTTATACAAGCTGTTAATTTTCATAACTTTCGCTATCAAGAAAATATTTAAAAATTGTAGACTTTTTGTTCCTTACACAAATCAACAGTTTAATTCCGGTCTTTGCCGGATTTGGTACAAAGGTTCTTTATTGCTCATGAATTATCCAAGGAGTTTTTAGTCAGAAAATCCAGTGTTCGTAGGCTCCGGGAAAACCTGGAATTGTCAGGGAAAATGACTTAGTTAAAAATGTCAGGGAAAAGTCAGGGGTTTTCCAACTTTGCCCCCCAAAAAATTTTTCTTTCAATTTTTTACCAGCGAATTTTGTACCATGAGATCTAATCTTCGTTTTTACTTTCTTCTATATCTAATATATAGAAGAAAGTATTGGATTCGTGCAAATTTTCGAATTTCGAATTTTGACGGATTCGAACGTTTTGAGGTGTGCTGAGTCCATTTCGACTATTTTTGGAAAATGTCTGTCTGTCTGTGTGTATGTATGTGTGTGTGTGTATGTGTGTGTGTATGTGTGTCACGTCTGTGTGTGACCAGTTTTTTGTGGCCGCTCTACAGCAAAAACTACCGCATGAAATCGAACGAAACTTGGTACACATATGTGCCCAGGGGCGGATTGGTTGAAAAAATCGGCCCTGGCATTAGGAGATGTAGCGGCCCTATAGTTCTTATAGATATTAAATTTTACCTAACGATTGGGATATCACTTCAATATGAGAGGAAATTATTCTTAACAACTATATATGTTTTATTTAAACAAAATTTAACAGATAGGAACACTTCTGCGCTTTAATTGTGAAAAAATTGATACAGTATTTGCTAAACCTAATTTTGGGGAAAATTTGTGATTGTAATTGTCCGTTTAAGTATTTTTATAATGCCCGGAACTTGATTGAATGTTTCCGTAATGATAACACTGCTTGGCTAGTATGTCCGTTTCTGCAGTCATAACAAGTAACTTAATTGCCCTGTTTTATGAAACTGATCTAGCGATGTTCATGGGTGAAAGACTAGGGCCGTCTTAGAACGTGATCAGTCCCTCGACACAAACATACATTACTGTGCCCTGTCATAAACATTCCCTTTTTTATACTGCCATACCTTGACGACCCCCAGACTCGAAGCGAGGTCAAAAACCCAGTGAGAGGGGTCGGGTACGAGTTTGGAAGGCCCTTAATTTTTTTTTCAAACCTATGTATCAATACAAAGAGACAGAGACTGGACTTAGCTTTCTGGGAGTCATTCAAGTATTAGCAATAAACTTAATGGAAAGATTAACATTCAGTCTGAAACAGGGGGGTCCGGGGGTCTCTCCCCCAGAAAGTTTTTGAAATTGTCGCCTTAAAAACTCAATTTTAGACAATATTTGGTGATGTTAGGGGAGCGTAGGTTCAGGGTTTCTCCTGCTGCAATTTTTAGGAAGTGGAAATACCAAAACAATTATAAATTATCTTCGAGTATATGGTATGAAGAGCGGTTCCGGGGGCTGTCCTCTGAAATTTTTAAAAAAATATTAGCTCTGAAAACGCAATTTTAGAAGATCTTCGGTAATTTTAAGTCGAGATAGATTCCGAGGCCATCCATCAGAAAATTTTCAAATTGAAGTCTTAAAAGTGCTTTTTTTTTGGTAAAGACTAGGGCACCGGCAGTTACTCGAAAGTTAAGTTCCAAAAACGAATTTTTTGCTGACCTTCATTGATGTTAGGAAAAGGAGGTTTCAGGAGGCTCACCCCGAAAAAATTTCGAAATCGAAGCACTAAAAACGAGATTTCAAACGTTCTTCATTGATGATGCCGAGAGAGAGGAGAGGACGAGGCAATTTCTCAGAAAATATTTGATACTGTTAGTTTAAAAACAGTTTAGACCATCTTTGGGAATGTTTAAAAAAAATGGGAGAGGTTCGAGTACTTTCCTCCAGCAAATTCTCGAAACTGGATTCCATGTTATGGTGGGAGTGGATTCGGCTGTTCTCTTATGAAGTTATTCAAAATTGAAGTTATGAAAAATTTAAATTTTACGCTATCTTCGATGATATTAAGGGTGGGAGGCTCTGAGGACCACCGACATTCTTTCGACATTGGTTTTTATTAACTTATTTTCTTTTTAAACTGAGGGACCCGAAACCGTGAGTTTGTGCAGCGTACAGAATACTTCATGTTTCGTCAAAAAATGTTTGAAATTCACATTTCGGCGGCCTTTAGCCTTTGATTTGATAATCTTAATAATGTAGAGTCTTTCATGCTTCTCAATGGTATTTTAAAATTGCATTTTTTAAAATAATTTTACGGAAAAAAATATTTTGTCACTTTTATTCCAATTGTTATAAACAGGGTCGCCGAGAACAAAAGCGGATCCGGGAAAAAAAATGACGCATGTCAATTTTTTCGCAGCCCCCCCCCCCCCCCCCCCTTCTACACCTTTCACCATTAGGATATTTTACTCTCTGAACAAGCTCAATTCCGAGCCGGGCCCCTATTCTCACACTAAGCTGACATGACCTTACAACGGTCCTTGTTGTGAATTGCATTTTATAGCAATTGTGAATTGTCATTTATAAATAAAAGCGTCAAAGAGACCAAAAGTATTTTAACTTTTTACGACCGCTAAGGTTTCACTTTCTTTTTTTTAAATTAATTTATTTATTTTTTACGACACCACTAAAAATACATTGACAGCCCGAAGGCCCGACTAACTAAAAGTAAGGCCCTAGGCCCATATTAATTTGGAGGTCCCCTGAAGACTATGCAGTGTTTGATTTACATTTTTAAAGCACGAATGTACTTTTGGAGGCCTCTTTGTCTAATCACAAAACTATGCATAAATCACTTATGTGCATTTATGAATCCCCTTTGGCCCCCCTCATAATCGTGACCAACTAAATTCGTTACTGGCAGAATGATTAAAAATTCACCTTTAAAAAAGTTTTTTTTCCAATTAATAAGTTAATTTTTTTTTAATAAATGTATTTTTCATATCGTTGCAATGCTATGCTTAAATTCCTTAAAATATTTTCGGCCCCTTAGGAACATGGGGCTCCCGGCCTAATCCTAGTCAACCTGTGTGGTAATCAGGCTCTGGGCAGCCCAATTTCAGAAATTCCCCCTCCCCCCTCTTGGTGATGGCCCTGCCTCCCTTCACCCGCAAGCTTTAGCCCATGCGTAAAGAGGAGCTGAGACTATGTTTTGCGAATTTGCCTTATTCTAAACACAAGCACTTAAAATTTACATTTTGCTGTTAGTTGACAGGCCCGAAAGACTTTGCTGCTAGTTGATCGGCCCACCGGGCAAATGCCCGGTTGCCCGCCGGCTGTATCCGCCACTGTATGTGCCCCTATGTGAACTTGTGCCCATTGGTTTTTGGCGCGAATTCCTCCAAGGGGGTGGAGCAATGGGACGTTTCTTGAGTTACGCGTGATTGCAATTCCTCAGGAAGTAACTGGCGGAATCAAACAAAATTTGGTCCATATGTTGCCAGTAACAGAAACAGGTGCTGATTCAATTATGGTGTCAATAACTCAAACGGGGGTTGAGCTATAGAACGTTTTTTGTCGTCAATTGTGACTGCTGGATCTCAAGAAATAATGAACGGAATGAAAGAAAAATTTATTGGCAAGTAGCCCTTAGGGGGTATAAAAGCTGATTTTATTTTGGTGTCAACAGCTAAAAAGGGGGTAGCGCAATCGCCCGTTCTTTTTTTCCATTGTGAGTGCCCTATCTCAAAAAGTAATGCTACGTTCTGGTTGAAATTTGGAATATATGTGAATCCATATGTAAACAGGCTTTGGTTCAATTTTGGCGCCAATCGCGCCAAGAGGTGCTGATTTATTTTTATTATCATTATTTTTTAGCGAATAAAAATAGCTTTATTAGTGCAACAATAAGAAAGATAAATCGTAATAGATTATCGTCTGCTTATTTCTCGTGATTTTAATTGTATGGAAATGATCGGAAATATTCTATTCTATTCTATTCAAGAGTCACAACTGACTTCAACTGCATTTTATGTCGAGGACTGCATACTAAGTGCCTTGCCTCCATTGTTTTTATATACCGATAGATGGCAGCACCATCACCGGATCGAGCAGTTAATGAGAATTTAGAACTAGTCCAAGAGCAAATAGCTACCTGGTACTAGCACCCCCAGAGGTATCGTTTCACTTGGAGGACATTGAGACCACGAGCATATTTAACGTCGCCCAGTCCCCTTTAATGACGACGGTGGGTCTTCGACCAGCAAGGATCGAACCCGAGGCCCTCCGGCCCCGAGTCCAATGCCTTACCGATCAGGCTACCACGGCCCTTCGGAAATATTATTTCAATGATTTAAAATTTTTAACTGTTGCCATCTTATGTTTGTTAACAAATAAAATATTTGTAATTAATTCAAGCAAGGCTTTTAAAATAACTTTCAATTTTCGCTCTTTGCTTTGCTTTTGCAATAATGCAGACATTGGGATAGTCGTCAAGTTTTTTCATGTGTAATTTTGTTTTTGTTGGGAATATTGCTTCCTCGTCAAGCATGGGGAGGGATCAGAAAAAAAAAAGAAAAATATAGAAGAAAGTTTCGTGATGGCCACAACATACTAGTTGTTGATGTTTCCTCAAAAAAAAAAAAAAAAAAAAAAAAAAAAAAAAAAAATTGAAATTTTTAGGTAAAATGACGCTGGCAATAAAAAAAGTGGTGACGCAAAAAAAAAAAAAAAAAAAAAAAAAAACCCTTCTGCAGTCGCCATTTTTGCCCACTCACTAGTTTCCAAGAAAAAAATTCCTCAGGTGAACAGGAATTATGTACCAACTCAACAATGGAGAAGACAATTTCTATTATTCTATTCTATTCAAGAGTCACAACTGACTACAACTGTATTTATGTCGAGGTCTGCATACTAGTGCTTTGCCTCCATTATTTTATATACCGATAGATGGCAGCACCATCACCGGATCGAACAGTTAATGAGAATTTAGAACTAGACCAAGAGCTAATAGCTACCTGGTACTAGCACCCCCAGAGGTATCGTTTCACTTGGAGGACATTGAGACCACGAGCATATTTAACGTCGCCCAGTCCCCTTTAATGACGACGGTGGGTCTTCGACCAGCGGGGATCGAACCCGAGCCCCTCCGGCCCCGAGTCCAATGCCCTACCGATCAGGCTACCACGGCCCCAGAAGACAATTTACTGCTTCGGAAGCACAAGCCTAAATATTGGAGGGTTGATCGGAGAAATCGTTTTTTGATCGAAACCTTTTTCAGCAACGTGACGTAGTCGCCACTTTAGTCATTCACAAGATGGAAGTAGACATGATGCTTAAAAGCCTAAGTTTCCAAAAACAAAGCAGAATTCGATGTTTTCTTTAACTGAAAACTAATGAAAGTAACGGAAAATGTGCTGCATTGTTTTGAGCAATCACACTGCTTATTGTTTTCATTTGGCCTTTGAATGGCGTTCCTTTGATTTTATTTTCCCCTCGCCTCCTTCTACAGCACCACCGTCGATCGGCCCCTCCTGATGCTGCTCCTATAGCGAAAACCGTCTACAGGTTGCGTCTATATCCTACACACACATACACACATACGCACCCACACAATCATGCCAGCACACACACAAACACATACATACACCTACACACGCACATACGCACCCACACATACCCACTCAATCATGCCTGCACACAGACACACACACACGCCTACATAAACACACTCGTGATTGCGAAAAACATAATTTGAATTCAAGATGTCAAAATTCAAATAAAATTCAAATTCATTTTTTTTCTAGTATTTGAATATGAAATTTTCTTGAGAAATGAAAAATTTTATTCTTAAAACTTAAATCTTATCTTCATTGCCTTGGACGCAAATGTGTGCTAAAAACTTTGCAACTGAATTGTAGTTTCATAAAGATTTATTATTTTCAAATTGTTTTTATGCTACAAATTAAAAAAAAAATATTTCCTAATTTTTGGCGCAGCCGCCATATTTGGTCATTCCCAAGATGGAAGTTCACAATACTTTAAGTGTCTAGGCTGCTGAAAATGGTAGTGGATGTTTATTGCAATGCAAACTATTGAAACAATTTTTTTTTTTTTTTTTGGAGGATAATTTAATTATTTTCTGGAAAATTACAAAATTTTATCTTAAAAACATTTTTTTTATTCTAATGGTTTTAGATGCTTATGTGCTAAAAACTGTCTATTTTTCTTAATTGTTGTTTTTAAAGGATTATCAACTATTTATAACTACTCTTATGCTACAAATACAGAAATCTACTTATTATCTTAAATTTATCATTAGGTTGCCATATTTGGTCATTTACTGAATGGAAATAGATGTATATTTCCAAAAAGAGAATTGGATGTTTATCTCAATGCAAACTGTTGAAAGTAATCTAAAATGTGTAATAAATTCTGAATTTTTAAAATTAATAATTTTCTAGAAAAGAGTAATTTTAATGTAAGCGCCGTTTAACGTGAAAGAAAAACAAACTGATGATCATTATTAGCATCGGCCTATGATCGGCGGATATTGATTTTCATTATTATGCATAATATGGTATGCCGATCGATGCAACAAGTTAATCATACTTATACTGAAAAATAGCTTTGTATTTTGCTCAATATGTTTTGTGTTATTTATTAATAAGAAAATAAAAGAAGTATTGTAAACCAAAAGCGGATGCTAAAAGATTGATGCCCAATTACAGCAAAACTCCAATATTACGCACGACACGTGGCATCGAAGAAACCCTAAAATAAGTTGAAAGTAAAGTAAGAAAAACAACGTTAAAAAAAGCAAATTTGCCAATTACAGCAGACACGTGTTTCGGCGTTACAGGGAACGCTTTTTTCAATACAAAAAGTAATGAGCTTATGGATAAAAAGACATTTGCAATGAAAAAGGCGTTCCCTGTACGCCGAAACACGTGTCCGCTGTAATTGGCAAATTTGTGCTTTCTTAACGTTGTTTTTTTTTAATTTACTGTTCAGCACAAAGGTATTTATTTATCTTAAGTTGAAAGTACTTAGTTTTCAACAAGTAGTAAGCAAATGAAATCAATTTTCAACAAAATGTAAAAAAAAAAAAAAAAACACACTTAAATTTTTAGCAAAGAAAGAAAAAAATTCCAATGGTTTTTTTTCTTTTAATCTAAGGGGAAAAGATTCAGTTCTTTTCCATTGCTACTTTAAACAATTTTAATTATTTTGAAAATATTGTAATTTAAACTTAATTTTGGGTGAAACGAGTAACCTAGAATTTTTTTAAAAACAACCTAGGAAAACCTAGAAAAGTCAGGGAATTTTTTTTAACCAAAATTGTATGAACCCTGATCCGAGAAACGGAAGGTTAACGCCTATCGATAACGATGACTAAATGCTTGGAATTTTTTAAAAAATCCGGAGAGGTCTGAATTTAAATTTGGAGTCATGAAATTGCTCCTTTATACACGTTGATGAGAAATTTTACTTTTTTCCCCCTTTTATTTAAGCCTGATTGTTAAACATGTGTCACTTGACTGAACTTTTACTTTCATGGTAGACCCTGCAACTTCGGGCATCGCAGCTCTTATGCGGCTCGTACGGGCGAACTGCCCCATCACTTTCTAAAGTAAAGGGGCCTTGCCCCTCCAATTTTTTAAGCCAACGATGTACGTTCAATTAAATACCGATAGTGTTTGACGACTTACGCATTCAAAGAAGGAAAAATCGACTTAATAACTGTGTGTTTTATATTCTCTTGATATTATTTCATTAAAAAAGAAATAAAAACTAGAATGTCGTATGACCATTCGTCCAGATTTTTTTAGGCTGTGTGCTAAGCATTTTTTAAGAGAAAGCCATGTAATCAACAATAACGCGTTTCATTGCAGTCATATAGCCCAATTTTCCAAAACACACACACACACATGGCTTTAGGGGGCCGGTCATGCAGATAACCTGCCCCCCCCCTCTCCCCGCTAAAACTAACACTAAAACTTATAAACGTTGCAAATATACACTGCTGGTCTCTAGGGAAAAGCCCTACAGATTTTGTTGCATGGGGACGAAAATTTATAGATCCGGGACTGTCCCCCCCCCCCATCCACATCTGTTTTTATCTCCCACTTTTTCAATGCACCATACGCCTATGACGCAGCTAATAAAATCATCGAACAAGAAAATTAAACAGATAGCTGAAAATTATGCCGCAATGAGTTTTATTTTGATTTGGTTGCGTAAAGGAATTGAACTGCTACTTCCTACCGCTACTCACCTATTCTTGAAAATCCGGACGCAGGCGAAACAATTTCCCCATTACAATCTCTACGCGTTAAAGGTGCAACGTTATCTGCAATAACTCCATTTGAAGCTTTTGTCTGCTAACAGAATGCATTGCTCCCAGCGGATCGTTGTTCTTGCTTCTCATAATTACCTCTAGTTGGAAGAAGCTTTTTGTTTCTCACACAAAAAACAAAAGCATTCCTGCCTGGCTTTCATCAGCTTCTCACTACCAAATTGTATTTCTTCTCTACTGAAATTATTTATTGACATGGTAAGTGGAAATTTATATATGTTCTATATAGAGTTTTACCCCTAACTCCAATTTTTGGTAGGGCCGAAATTCTCAATTTGCCGAATACAACGTCAAGTTTTGCCGAATTATGATAAATTTGCTGAACGGAACTCCAAATTTCGCCAAATGATGATAATTTTGCTGAAAAAAACTCCAAATTTTGGCGAGTTATGATAATTTTGCCTAATTGTCCAGACAAATTTGCCGAATAAGGAAGTTTTTGGGAAATCACGGCATTACTGTGACCTCTCATGACATCTTCCAGAATGAGTTGCCGATATGTTTCTTGATTAATTTTGTCCCTGATCAACAAAAACAAGTGGTGTTTGTCCACCAGCACATATCCAGGGGTGCCCACTTAGGGGGGGGGGGGGATCATGGCGCAGACAGCGCCATTGAAATTTTTAGGGGTTTTTTAGGGGGTATTTTTCACTTTTTGGGGGGGGGCTTGCTCTTAGAGGGGGGGACCTCTGACATATCCTACCCCCAACCATTACAGATTGGGGTCGTTGACGCCGTACAACAATGCAAGAATATATTCAGTAAATTACCGCCAAATAGCCAGAGCTAAAGCAGAAATACGTGAAATACATGCGAAATTGTAAATACAATTTCCTATGCCGGGTTGATGAGTGCTAATAAGCACGAAACTGCAGTCCTCGTCTGGAAATGACTGAGCTGGCGATGTATTTCACCAATGTAAGAATGTCTTAAAGACAAGGGTGTGGGCTGAACCTCATATTTGACCACAAATTTGGCATCCCGAAAGAAATCCTTCGGCAAGGAATAGGACAAAATCTCTGTAAGGGAGTTGCGGCTCATAACTAAAACTTAGTTACACGTTTAAAGCTCTGTGTTAGGCTATAGGTAGCCACTTTTAAAATTTGTAAATACATAAGTTATTTCTAGTCACCCTGTATTATATGCTTAGTGAAAGAAAGAATTTTTAAAGTCCATAATGTAGAGGCATGGAGTTTTGTGCTATGTTTTCATAAAAGTAAAATACATGAAACCTGGTGAAACTTTTACGAATAACCATTACACGTTTTGTTCAATTAATAAGAGAAATTTGAAAGTACGGACACTTCGCGATCGGTTTTTTAATCTCCGTCACGGGCTACTGAAAAAAATTCTGCAACCGGATCAAATACTAGAAAATGTGTTAACCCACTAGTTCAAACTAACCGTGCCTAAATGACTTTAATGGTTCTTGAACTATAATTTATCAGAAGTGAAACGTTTAATATTTAGCAAGAGCAATTGAAGGTCAATATTGCACATTTCAAAAAATATTGCGTGAAGGAGACTTATGAAATTCAATACACGCGTTTTTCAATAAAGTTGTAGCTTTGATTCAAGAGCAGCGATTGCAATACCGGTATACCGAATGTCGGTATTTCGAGCTATTTTGCAATTTCGTAATACCAGTATTTGCCGAGATAAAATGTCGGTATTTTTGGTATTAGCTGTAAATAATAAAAAGTTTTTTCAATTTACTTTTACTTTTACTTCAAATGCACTGTTCTTTTTCCATGATACAGTAACAAAATCAATTTGTTGAAGTAAAAATTTGACTTCAGAAGCGCGAAATAATAAAGTATCATCAATGAAAGAAACAGAAAGACTGAAAATGAAATTTTCATAACTAGATGGTGAGATGAATCGCATTTTCGTGCGCGTATGTGCGCCATACTTTATTTTTTCCATTTCCCTGATCACCTACTTTTGAAAGTTAATTTCAAGTGTAAATTCAAATGTTTTTGTCCTATGAATGATTTATTCCAACCATTAACTTTCAGTAACATTTTATTGCATATATTTTTAAAATATTTGCTTCACCTGCCCTAAATTTTGACATAAACGTTTTCTTGTGACTATAATAAAAGGTAATTTACTGTCACCAGTATTGATTTGTTGTCCTGTCTCACTATGTAGCTTTATACTTGACAAGATAATAGTTAGAAATTATATAGTGACTCGAAAATTTGCATAGATAAGGTATAATAAACTGGAACATGTTTCAGACATTTCTATAACTACTAGCTGGGTACCGGGTGCTGCTCGGGTTTTGGTCGAGTAGTACAAAAAAAAAACTCAATATATATATATATATATATATATATATATATATATATATATATATATATATATATATATATATATATATATATATATATATATATATATAGAACAACCGCAATTGTATAATACGACAAATCAAATGTTCAATATTACGACAAATCAAATTATTAACTTAGATAAATATCTACCTTCAATTATAAGGAAAAAAACAAATGTTGAAGAAAAAAGAAAAACAAAACCCAATAGAAAAATCCTACAAAATCAAATTATGCAACTGAATATCGGGGAACCCTCCCCCCCTCCCCGCATTCAAAATTCAGTTCGCTGACCGCAACAGTACCACAATAGTGTAGCCGACCACGCGTCTGAGCCGCGCGGCATGGTTCATCGCAGTCATCGACACTGTCGGCCAGCACCCGCTCGATGAGTTAACTTACCCCGCCATCTGTTAAGGATTCATAGAACTAAACTTACCTCGCCATCTATTAGGAATCCATGGAGCTAAACAACTAATTAAACATTTAATTTGCAATTACAAATATTTCAGTTAATCTGGTTTAAAAAAAATAGCCTATAGTCTTGCTCAATAAATGAACCATTCAAGAGAAAAATAATTTTTCTATTCGAACCAGTAGTTCCTGAGATAAGCGCGTTCAAACACACTTTTCAGCTGTTCAAATTTAGTAAAGTTCATCGTAAATTTCAAACCAAAGGGCTAATAAAAAGCAAACACAATAATTTATCCTGAACAAGAGATAATCGTTGAATCCGATGTTTATAGTGGAAAAGTATCGTCTCTTGAAGAAAAATTACAGCTAACTACAAATTCAAAAAAAGATTGAAAATGTGCAGACAAACACACACACGCACACAAGATTATTATGATTATCCAAAAATAACACAAAAGAAACCGAATTATTTGAAGATGAAGGACGTTGGGGCAATTACAGGAGGTTTCTCGATCATTGTTCACATTAACACCGACCTGCATGAATTCAGAAAAAGTATTTTCAACTGCAGGAAATTTAAGATTAAAATTAATTCCAGGCTTAGCGAAAATTCAATTATATGCATTATATATGTTACTATTATTGATATTTTATTATGATATTGTTCCTTAACTGTTTGGCAGAAAAAGCTAAAGAATTTTTCTGTATTGGTAGAGAGATTTCTTGTAAACCGTGAAACGTGTTTTGTATTTTTTTTTAATTTACAATTTTGTTTTTTATCATTTATTTCACAAGTGATAATCTTCAGAAAATTAATTTTTAGTGAAGCCCCATGTTTGAATTTCAAATACTCATAATAAAATTGACGATAGTAAAAAAGAAAAAATCGTCCAAGTTCTAGGCAGGATAGAAAACCCGTAGCTGTGCGCATTTTGAAGGTAGATTAGATAATAAATTATCTTATCTCTCTGGATATCTAAGGTAGAAAGACTGCTCATTCTGCCATCAAGTGTGAACAGAGCCGGAATGGGAATGAAATTCAGCAGGGGCATCCAGAGAAAACCTACGCCTCTCCAATTAATTAACAAAAACATAATTCGTAATTAAGTATCTAATTAATATTGAAGAACATAAGAAATTATTAAAATACTTCATAATTTATTCAACACTGAATTATTAATTGTATTGACTGGAAAATTAAATATTTATTAATGTCAATAAAAAATAATATTTCATTAAAAAGGAGCAAATATTCGCAATTACTTTTCAAAAAAATAAAATAATAGTTTAAAAAAACACGCTTTCGTAGCAAAATGAACTAAAAAGTGAAAAATAATCTTTGGATGATAGTACTTGACCAATCACATAATTTTAATGTAATACAAAAAAGCGCGGGGGGCTGTCTATTTACATTTTTGCTTGGACAACAAATGGAAGAAATTCAAGACAACTGATAAGAAGCCCCCCACGCTTTTTTGTATTACATTAAAATTAAGTGATTGGTCAACTAATATCATCCAAAGATTATTTTTAATTTTTTAGTTCATTTTGCTACGAAAGTGCGTTTTTTTTAGTTTTTTAAACTATTATTTTATTTTTCTGTTTTTTAGTCTTATGTTGGAGAATTATCAGGTGACGAAATCTCTACATAGTATAAAATGAAGTGTCCAAAAAGCGTCTGTGTGTTTGAACTCGCAAAACTCGAGAACTACCCGGTCGATTTCGCTGAAATTTTCACAATTTGGCACTCCTTTCTTCATTAAATTTATCAATAAAAAGTGAAGGAATTGTCCTACAGTTTTCTTTTTGACACCATTGAAAAGAGCTACCTTTTTTACTCCAGATCTAACTCGACCTATGGTCGGAAGTTTAATTCTCTATCTCCATTAGAAAAAAAGTTACAAGCGAATTAAATGAAGTTCAAAAATCTGTTCTCTATTCAAGTTTTTAACCATTTTATTTTGCGTTTCCACGGTAACGCTTTTTGAATCCATTATTTCAATCTTTCTCATTTTCAATTCTGAAACTTATTTTATTTTGTGTTTCCATGGTTACGCTTTTTAAATCCATCTTTCTCATTTTATTTTAATTTTTTAAAAGTATTTTAACATCTGTCGTCATTGTTTGGAGTTGAAATTTTGCATGATGATTATTTTTTCTTTTATTTATGCCTGATTGTTGAAAATACGTCACTTGATACAATTTTTGTTTTCAAAATAGACCGGGAAAAGCCGGGCAACGCAGCTAGTCTTTACTAATAATAAAGCTGAAAGTCTCTCTGTCCGGAGGATGTCTGGATGTCTGTAGGATGTCTGTGACGCGCATAGCGCCTAAACCGTTCGGCCGATTTTCATGAAACTTGGCACAAAGTTAGTATGTAGCATGGGGTGTGCACCTCGAGGCGATTTTTCGAAAATTCTATGTGGTTCTTTTTCTATTCCAATTTTAAGAAAAAAAATATCATAAGATGGACGAGTAAATTACGAAATTATCATAGCGTGGAACCGTAACATGGGCACAAGCCAATTGGCGAGATACGAAATTATCATAACGTGGAACCGTAAGATAGGTACAAGCCAACTGGCGAGAAAATTCACCATGCATTATTTGTAAATATACAGGCGAACCAAAAGACCTTTTGATTTTTCTATTACGGGCAAAGCCGTGCGGATATCACTAGTTGTTTATAAAACGAGTGCGAGGTAATATCTCGTTTATAAAGTTAAGACAAGGGGCACCCCGATGGGAAGCTACTGTGAGTCATCGATGTAGGTTTGCGGAAATCATATTTATATTACTTTGAAAATTTGAGATGCATTTGAATAAAAGTTTTGTTCAACAATGGTCTGATCAGAAATGAATTTCCATTTCAAGGCTCACCTAAATTTTGGCATGAAATTAGTTAAAAACAATTATATTTCATGTTCTAATTACCTTGGAACATTGGAACAAATTTTGTCTGATGCAGAAAAATTAAATTTTTTTGTAGATATTTTTAAATAATTTTTGCAAGCATTTTTTAATGTTTTTTTTTTTAATTTTTTCTTTTTCACATTGTTGGACTTATGCCAAAATATTGATTAAAATTGGAGGAAACTAACAATTAAAAGAGCTGATTAATTAATTTGATTATAGAATGTTGCATTGTTATCGGGTCTGAGGTCGCGTGCCAAATTTCAAAAGAATCCGATCGCAGGAAATGGGCGAAATTTAAGCTGCAAGATTCCGTTACAAGATACATACATTAGGGTGGAACGAAAAAATCAAAGTTTTTATTTTCGAATCGTAATAGTGCGGAAAAGTTGCGATTGGTGAAGACCTACAAAACGAAACAAAGATTTTTAAAATCGGATAATATCTTCCGATCCCGCAACGAGCCTGAATATTTGAAAAAATGGAAAATTTCGTGTTTTCTTAGTGATTTTTCAAAAATTTTGTTTTATGTTTCTTTTTAAGGCTCTAAGATGGAAAAGTTACGATTGGTGAAACCTTCAGAAATAAAAAAAAAAATTGAAATCGAATAATACCTTCTGATCCAGAACCAAGCCTAAAAAATCGAAAAAGTTGAGAATTTCCGGATTTTTCCGAATTTTTAACATTTTTGGATCAATGTACTTTTTCAGGCTACAGAACGGAGTAGTTACGTTTAGTGAAGACTTCAAAGTGAAAAAAAAAAAAAAAAATCTTTTTGAAATAAAACAATACCTTCCGATCGCGCAACGAACCTACATGTTTGAAAAAATATAAACTTTAAGCCCTTTTTTCAGCTTTTTTTTTCTTTTAGTTTAACGATCCTCATAAGTTCGGTATGAAATACTAATGGAAGAACGTTTGTTTATAAAACAAATGTGATATTTTAGTACTGGAGCCTGCCTGTAAATTGTTCACAAGGCCCTGTAATCCCGCGATACTCATACTTGTTTATGCCGCTTAGTACAGTGTATGCATCTAATACGCCCCATTAGCGAAATAAAGAACCGCAAAAATTTCACAGACGCGGTGCCATTCATGTTTACAGAACAATTCAAACCTGTCGATACTTACCTGACAATCTAAAACAAGTTGTTTACCCTGTCATTGAAAGAAACTCTTTCTTTGCGCATCCCGAAAACTTATTAATGGCAATGGTGTTTGATGAAAGGGGGCACATAAGAGAACAAGCATTTAAAAACGTCTTGAAAGCCAGCGAATCTGTTTCTAAAGGCAAAAGCATTAGAAACTTTGTCATTCCATCTCTAAATTTCGAAGCAGAAGGTTACACAGAGATTATTAATTGGAACACGACAAAGCTATCTTCTCCACCTTTTCTTCGAAAAGTTCCTAACAAAGACATTGAAAATTTTATTGCAACAGGCACTATACCCGACTGGGATATAAAACTATTCCCCTGCCATACGCAAGCTGTCGAAAGATGTGTGAAGCTAGTGACGGAGGCTTCACTCAAAGTGTGTGGATTTAAATCAAAAGATGGCTACATAAGAGCAACATTGAAATTCAGATCAATTGTGCCCGAATTTTCCAAAAAATCTGATTATAAATTAGTTTTAACAACTAACACTTAAAACAATAAGACTTGTATACTGGATTGTAAATTTGGTAAATATTTTATAACTTTCTATTATTTGAAAATGTTTCATTGTTGTAAAGAATAGTAGTTTTGCATGTTTCAAAGATACCTTAAAAGTCAAGAAATAAATTAATGTTTATGTTTAATATAGGGTTTTTTAAAGGCTTTTCCCTGTAACACCGGGGGAAAAAACAAGAACAATTTCATTTTAATCACTAAGAAAAGATGAAATTCTCAATTATTTTACTTTTCATGCTTGTTCCTGGATTAGAAGGTATTATTTGATTTCAATATGTTTTTTTAAATTTCTGAAGGCTTCACCAATCGTAACTTTTCCGTCTTAGAGTATTAAAAAGAAACGTTGGAGCAAAATTTTTAAAAAATCTCTAAGAACACATGAAATTTTCCATTTTTTTCAAATTTTTAGGCTCGTTGCGGGATCGGAAGATATTATCCGATTTTAAAAATTTTTGTTTTGTTTTGTAAGTCCTCACCAATCGCAACTTTTCTGCACTATTACAATTCGAAAATAAAAACTTTATTTTTTTCGTTCCACCCTAGTAAACAACTTGTTTTAGATTGTCAGGTAAGTATCGACAGGTTTGAATTGTTCTGTAAACATGAATGGCACCGTCTGTGAAATTTTTGCGATTCTTTATTTCGCTAATGGGGCGTATTAGATGCATACACTGTACTAAGCGGCATAAACAAATATGAGTATCGTGGGATTAAAGCGCCATGTGGACAATTTACAGGCCGGCTCCAGTACTAGAATATCACATTTGTTTTATAAACAAACGTTCTCCCATTAGTATTTCATACCGAACTTATGAGGATCGTTAAACTAAAAGAAAAAAAAAAGCTGAAAAAAGGGCTTAAAGTTTACATTTTTTCAAACATGTAGGTTCGTTGCGCGATCGGAAGATATTGTTTTATTTCAAAAAGATTTTTTTTTCTTTTTTTTTTCACTTTGAAGTCTTCACTAAACGTAACTTCTCCGTTCTGTAGCCTGAAAAAGTACATTGATCCAAAAATGTTAAAAATTCGGAAAAATCCTGAAATTCTCAACTTTTTCGATTTTTTAGGCTTGGTTCTGGATCAGAAGGTATTATTCGATTTCAATTTTTTTTTTCTTTCTGAAGGTTTCACCAATCGTAACTTTTCCATCTTAGAGCCTTAAAAAGAAACATAAAACAAAATTTTTGAAAAATCACTAAGAAAACACGAAATTTTCCATTTTTTCAAATATTCAGGCTCGTTGCGGGATCGGAAGATATTATCCGATTTTAGAAATCTTTGTTTTGTTTTGTAAGTCTTCACCAATCGCAACTTTTCCGCACTATTACGATTCGAAAATAAAAACTTTGTTTTTTTCGTTCCACCCTAACATACATACATACAGGTGAAGCTAATAAAAGCGTGTTAAAAATAGCTCAATTTTCGCTTTAATTAAATAATTAAATTAATCAGCGACTTAGAAGCTATTAATAGTATGAACTTTATCATAAGTATAAGATTCTCTCAGAAATAAGGGGTCCGGGTTTTTTTCCCCAGAAAATCTTTCGAATTTGTAGCTTTAAAAATGTATTTAAGACGAATTTTGGTAGTGTTAGGGGAAGAAGAGGTTCGGGGGCAGTTCTCTATTTATTTTTCAAATTGAAACTTAAAAAACGCAATTGTTATCTGATTATATTAGGAAAAGGGGGCTCTCCCTCGGAAATTTTCAAAATTGTAGCTCTAAAAGCGCAGTTGTAGACCATCTTTGCTAATGTCAAAAAAGGAGAAATTCGAGGTCCGCTTTTGGAAAATGTTTCAGATTTGTAGTCTTAAAACCACCTTTTAGGCAATTTTTGGCAGTATTAGGGGCATGTTAGGTTTAGGAGCAGTCACTCGGCTGTTCTTTGAAATTGAAACATTTAACGCAATTTTTATCTCTGTTTATGTTAGGGGAAGGGGTTCTCGGGGCTGTCTCCTGGACATTTTTCAAAACTGTAGCTACAAAGACGCAGTTTTAGACGATCTCTGGTGATGTTAAAGGGATAAGAAATTCGCTGTCCTTTGTATATGCTCTTCGATGATGTTATCATGTGGGTCTGGGGGTCTTGCCCGAAATTTTTTTTTGAAATTGAAGCCCCGGAAATTTTTTTAAACGTTTTTCTGTGATATTAGGAAAGAGGAGGGTTTGGGGATATCCGGAGGATTTCCAAATTGAAGTGCTAAAAGCTTAATTTATGCGATCTTCAATGATGGGGTGGGGAAGTTTCTCGGTCGCATAGGTGGGGGGACACTCCTCAAAGCTTTTCGAATTCGAAGCCCTAAATACGCAATTGCAGGCCATCTTTGATGAATATAGGAGGAAGAATGTGGTTGTGGTTCAGGAACCCTCCCCCGAAATTGTTTTAAAATCAAAATCTCATGTTGTAGAAAAATGAATAGATCAAGTTCGGGGAAATAAATCCCTTTCTCCCCCTTTTTTTCCTACTTCCCTATCTTCTATTACTTATTCAAACAAGCTGATGTGTGCATCACATGACTTCCTTTTACTCCAATTTTAATGTCATTTTCCCATTATTGGCAATTTTAATGTGATTCAATAGTTTACTCTCTAAATATCACCACCAGTGGCCAAATTAAAACAAGATTAAAATTTAAAAAAAACCGCTAAATTTGTGCCAGCCTGGCGACAAAACTTGGCGGCCAAAAGACCAGCAATATATCGCCGGGTCCGCCAAATTGTAACACCACTTGAGTATACATCGAAATCAACAATGATTTCCCCCCCCCCCAAAAAA
The DNA here is from genome assembly GCF_026930045.1 of Uloborus diversus. Taxonomy (NCBI): domain Eukaryota; kingdom Metazoa; phylum Arthropoda; class Arachnida; order Araneae; family Uloboridae; genus Uloborus; species Uloborus diversus. Next base: position 76,175,390 of record NC_072736.1, on the reverse strand, counting down.
AAGGCAAAAGACACCTTTAGAAACACCGGAATGCAACCAAAAGAGGAGGTACACAACTAGATCTCACTAGGAATCTACGTACCAAATTTCAACTTTCTAGGACATACCGCTATTGAGTTATGCGACATACATACGCACATACATACATACATACGTGAATACGGACGTCACGAGAAAAGTCGTTATAATTAACTCGTGGAATGTCAAAATGGGTACTTCGGGGTTTTATACGTTCTTAGGCACTTATCCGCGTGTGATCGAGTAGAAAAAAAATAAAAAAACTCAACATTAATGCGGGGGTGAGCAAAATGGAAATTAAGGCCGAATTTTGAGTGAAATTTTTTTCACGAATACAATACTTCCTTTTTACTTTCTTCTATATCTAATATATAGAAGAAAGTATTGGATTCGTGCAAATTTTCGAATTTCGAATTTTGACAGATTCGAACGTTTTGAGGTGTGCTGAGTCCATTTCGACTATTTTTGGGAAATGTCTGTCTGTCTATGTGTGTGTATGTGTGTGTGTGTGTATGTGTGTGTATGTGTGTGTGTCACGTCTGTGTGTAACCAGTTTTTTCTGGCCGCTCTACAGCAAAAACTACCGCATGAAATCGAACGAAATTTGGTACACATATGTGCCGCTATGTGAACATGTGCCATTGATTTTTGGCGCGAATTCCTCCAAGGGGGGTGGAGCAATGGGACGTTTTTTGAGTTACGCGTGCTTGCTATTCCTCAGGAAGTAACTGGCGGAATCAAACAAAATTTGGTCCATATGTTGCCATTAACAGGAACAGGTGCTGATTCAATTTTGGTGTCAATAACTTAAACGGGGGTTGAGCTATAGAACGTTTTTTGTCGTCAATTGTGACTGCTGTATCTCAAGAAATAATGAACGGAATGAAAGAAAAATTTATCGGCAAGTAGCCCTTAGTGGGTATAAGAGCTGATTTTATTTTGGTGTCAACAGCTAAAAAGGGGGTAGCGCAATCACCCGTTCTTTTTTTCCATTGTGAGTGCCCTATCTCAAGATGTAATGCTGCGTTCTGGTTGAAATTTGGAATATATGTGAATCCATATGTAAACAGGTTTTTTTTTCAATTTGGACGCCAATCGCTCCAAGAGGTGTTGATTTTTTTTTTTTTTTTTTTTTTTTTGCGAATAAAAATAGCTTTATTAATGCAACAATAATAAAGATAAATCGTAATAGATTGTTGTCTGCGTATTTCTCGTGATTTTAATTGTATGGAAATGATCGGAAATATTATCTCAATGATTTAAAATTTTTAACTGTTGCCATCTTATGTTTGTTAATAAATAAAATATTTGTAATTAATTTAAGCAAGGCTTTTATAATAACTTTCATTTTTCGCTTTTTGCTTTGCTTTTGCAATAATTCAGACATTGGAATGGTCGTCAAGTTTTTTCATGTGAAATTTTGTTTTTGTTGGGAATATTGCTTCCTCATCAAGCATGGGGAGGGATCAGAAAAAAAAAGAAAAATATAGAAGAAAGTTTCGTGATAGCCACAACATACTAGTTTGTAAAAGAAAATAATAATTGATAAAAATGTTATGAAAAATCCTTTCTCGATTTTGACTTTCCAAAACCAAATGGATGCTTTGACTTTTCTTACTCAAATTTTAAATTTCCGGTCTGATATTTTTATTTGTTACGATGAACCATTTGTCCTTTATCTATTTATGATGGTCCGTGTAAGATAAATGGAGTAAACAGAAGAGTATTAACGGCCCTCCAGTATCTGTTCATCTAAGGTATTTTACAAGCTAATTCCTCCCCTTCCGAAGGAGAAAATTCTGGTTGCGCTCATTCCAATCCGTTAATAGTGTGTACTACTACAACCAAAATTAAATCTTCAGTACAACACTAAGTCTCAAATCCGGACATTTTGCCAACAAGCTTTTGAAATACACCATTGTCAGTCATTATAAATCTACTGCAGGATGAATCCCTCTATAATATATATTTCCAATCTACCTTATTTCCTGCAATTCATCATTAGTTTGCTTCTGTAAACTTGAATATCTCATCTCTTCAACGGCACTGTGGATTCTTCCTCCGTCTTTTCTTACCTCTCAGTATTCAAAGTAAGACTTAGGTGATCTACTTATGATGATTATCATGACCATCTTTGTAAGGTGCCCAGCTCAATTCCCATTGACTTCTTTTGCTCTACAAATGACATCAGTATCTTTGTTTTGCTCCCGAACCCATGTGTTTCGTTTTCTGTTTCTTCAAGTGATTCCAGTTATGCATCTTTTCCATGCTTCTCTAAGTAAACTGCAGATTCCGATCAGTTTTGCTTGTTAATGTCCTAGTTACTGTTGATACAAATGAAACACCCGTGGAGTAGTCATGGGAAAAAAAAATCAGAGGAAGCTATAGCAGAATTTCGGGGGAGGGGGGGGGGTATGGTTAGTTTTAGTCGTTTTCCATGGGCAAAAGCGGACAATTTCTGCGCTTTGGATGAAAATATATCCCTAATTCCCCCTCCTCCGGATACGGCAATCTAAAACACACTCGTCAAAAACGTTTGTTTCCAAACAAATTTGGGGGTCACTTTTTTTAAATATTACTATTTCCTCTGAATGCTCTTTAAGCAAGTTTAACTATTAGTACAGTAAAAATAGGGGTCGGACCCAAACATCCAAAAAAAGAAGCTAAACCTGGTGCAAATTGTTTATTACCCACCCAATAAGAAAGGTAAAAAGTCCCACCTCATTGTGAGTCGGGTTTTGGAATGGGGGGCATCTAAAAATTGCTGTTTTGGGTATTTTTCCAGAATTTTTAGAGTAAATTTAAAGTGAGAATATTATGTTATACTAAATTTAAAAGCATGAAATTAAAGGTGTTTGACCCCCAAGAGGGATGACATAACCCACCAATGCTACAGAGCCCCCCCCCCTATCCCCGTAAAACGAAGCAGTACCCCCAAATCCCCCTCCATATATTTCATATGGAAACATTATTTTATGCTAAGTTAAAGTTAGAAATCAAGTGTGTCCATCCTCCAAGAGCGATGGTGCACCTCCTATCGAAGCTACAACACTCCCCCTCTGCCAAATAAAATAAATCCTCACCCCCCACCCCCCCACCTTTCATTTCAAGTAGAAGTATTATTTCATGCAAATCTAAAATGCATTAAATCAGGGCTGTCCACCCCATAAGAACAGTAGCTCAGGTCCCTAAACGAAATTATATACTAAAATATTATCCTCCCCCCCCCCCCTCTGATGGTGCACATTTGATTAAATGGCCAGAAAAATTACGCTGAACTGTTTTTTGCTTTCAAATGATTTCTCCTAAGCTTGTAACAAAAAGTCTTCGTTATCAACATGTTTTTTGGAATCTAGATCCTCAGCAAAATCGTTATTGTTGCAGCTATGTCTAACACAGTTTGTGCATATAATTGAGCACTTCAGTCCACTTTCAGACTTTTCAAACATTCACTATATCCAATGAACTCATCACAGCATCAAGCACAAGATTTGAGACGCAGAAAGTCACCTAGAGCAGAAGGCTTGGCTGTTGTAATAGGACGCAGATTATGTTTCTGTCAGGGCCGGATTAGCCATAGAGCAGAAGTAGCAAATGCTACCGGCCCCGCGCTTCTGGGGGCCCCGTGCCATGAGAAAAAAATTCCAGAAAAAAACTACTTTTCCGTACTTTTACCCGTTTACATTTTTCTATTTAGATCTAACTTTTCTAAATATTCAAGCAAATGAAAAATTTTATATTTTTCATTAAAGCGCAGACTCGTTATGGAATAATACCATGCTGACCAGTATCATTGGTGCAGAGAGGAAGGTGGGGGGGGGGGGGGGCTTTTTGCGTCATTTAGAGAAGGTAGGTAACACTATCTTTAGTCACGTCAGAGGAAGCACGAAGGGGATGTGGGGGATATCGCTGATTGCTTTCCAGAAATTTCTCTTAATTGAAGTTTTAAAACGCAATTTTAGTTAATCTTTCTTAGTGCTAGGAGAAAAAGCTCAGTTGGGTTAGAAAATTTTAAAAACTGACCTAAAAATTACAATTTTAGGCAATGTTTGGTAGTTTTATTAGAACGGATAATAAAGTTTTCTCTTAGATTTTTTTTTTTCAAAAAGTATTTTATTAAATTTAAGGGATTTAGGGATCCTTCCTGAAACTTTCAGCTGTTCAAGCCTAAAAAAAGCAAATTTAGGCTGTTTGATTAGAGTAGAGGAAAGAGGATGGGGTTCTTTCCTGAAATTGTGTTCAAAACTGAAGTCAATTTCAAGCTATCTTTGGGAAGAAAGGGTTTGAGGGATCTATCTATAATATAGCTGAAAACAAAGTTTCAAGCTATGTGAGAAGTTTAAAGAAAGAGATGAGGAGCCGGAAAAAATTCTAACTTAAATTTTCAAATCGCGATTTTGGATTATCACTGGAAATGTTATCGGGCTATCTTTGGGAAGGGGGGGGGGGATACGGATTTGCTTCACAAAATGTTGGAAACTGTAATCTTCAAGACGCATGCTATCTTTAGTTCTAACTTTAGGTATTGTCCGTTTTTCACTAGTTGAGACTTGGCCACGCCCCCAACACGTGGTATCGGAAGATTCTATATGCGTCTTTTGGGGATGAGGCTTCAGACCAACACTGAGAAAGGTTGCAATTGGTCATCGTTATCGCGCTGTAAGAAGAGGAGTGTTCTATAATTTTCTAAGAAATTACCTCCCACCTTCTTTCCCGAAAAAAAGGTGTGCTACTAAGACAATTGTTCGACTTAAAAGTATTTTAAGATTTGCAGTGTATTTCTATACGTTTTGGGTTAATTTATCATTGATTTTGCGAAGGAAATCCTAAACTTTCTGTCTTTCATGCTAAGTAAACATTTTCTGAAAACACGGTGAACAGTTGCAGGTGAAATTGGAAGGAAAATTTTTCCTTCTATTCTGCTGAAACTTTCACAGCTCTCAAACGTGGGTTTTTCATAGGTATTCTAATTATAAATCTCTAATCGCATATTGTTAACTTTGCTGGTCAACCATTTCTCACCTTATTTTCGATCCGATTTCTTCTTTAAAGCGTTTATGTAAATATTACACAGTGCTTAGGGATAAATGAACTACTTTCGCAATATTTCGAACTGTTTTACTTCGAATATAATGAAGAATTAATGCGTTTTCGAATTGTGTTTGTTGTTACTTTGCGAATACGAGTCATTTTTAAAATAATACGTAGATTTGTAAAGTGAACAAGCAAAAATTAATGCCAAAAGATTTTTTAACTATCACCGCATTGAAAAAAAAAAAAAAAGAAAGAAAGAAAGAAAACGACAGACGATAACTTTAATTTCGAATTTTTCTGAAAATATTTCTGTGTCACCTCATTTTTGGCCCATTTCAAACAGTCAATATTTTGTAAAAAAAAAATGTTGAAATGATGTAATCATGTAGAGACAGTATGAAAAAGTATTGAACTACTATTTCGATTCCTAGGCACTTCATTTTTAACCATACACATTTAAAGCCTACGAACAATTTTGGAAGCCTCAGTAGGTAAGTTGCACTCTGTGTGACACATTTCAATACTTTAGTACTATTTTTTTTTTCCAATATGGCTTTTATTCTTCAGAAATGAAAAAAGGAACAAAACAAAAATTAAAGCTTTTCACATGCCAATATGTTTATCTACAGAATAATTGAATAAGTGCCTGAAACAACGTTTTATGTTACTGTTTTAACCTATTTATTTTTGTAAATACGAAAAAATATACATGCTTTTTTTATTCAAGTTTTTTCGATTACTCTAAAAGTAATTCAGTTCTTCCAGGACTTTTACGGAACAGCGTTACGTGTGGGGATCATAAAATAAGCAAAAGTTTGTTGCCCGTATTCTAATACAGATCCGAACAAAGACGGACACAAGGGAGGGGCGATGGGGCGATCGCCCCTTCCTTGAGTCGAGATGCAGAACTCTTCCACGGCATGTCTTTGATACTGAAGTTGAAAATTGTTTTAGCCTATCTTCAATAGTTTGACGAAGCTCTTGCTGTCTGGAAAATGAATGTGTAGCACATATCTTATTCTTAACACATTACTGATAGAGATCTGAACTTTGTACATAGGAAGTATTTCAAAGTTCCAAAAACTCAATTTTAGAAGATTTTAGATGATATTAAATAGGGTTATAGGGTTCAAGAGCTCATCTCAGGAAAGTTTCGAAAATTGAAGTCCTCCCCCCCCCAAAAAAAAAAGAGGAACTTTAATGGGACACCTTTGATGGCGTTAAGGTAAGGGATGGGGTTTGGTACACTCCTCCACAATTTTGTAGAAAAGGAAGTCCCTCCCCTTCCCAAAATAACTGAAATGAGACGATCTTTCATGGTGTTTGGAAAGGGGGGGGGCGGAGGTTTGCGAATTTATAAAAGGGTAAGGGTGTGAAATCAATCGCCCCCTCCTTGAATAGTTTCTGGATCCGTCCTTGGCTCTGAATGTAAAATGCGTTATTTTTATCAAGAAACGTTGCTATAGTCAACCTATTCAGTTGTTCAACATATCCCACACTGGCAAGGAAACTGACTCAACCACAAGAAAAAAAAACAGCAATGGAGAAAATTAAGGTTTGACGCAATAGTAATTTTAAGTGATTTAGTCTCAAACATTACAATATGCGCAGTCAACTTATTATGTGATGTTATGTGATGTTTATTAATTAGTTTTTGAAGTATAGATACATAATGCATACTTTAAGTTCGAAAAATATTCTTCCAAATTATGAAATTTTAATGATGTGTCATTATTGATGAAATCGTTTCTACGCCCCCCCCCCCGCACCATTTACGTGAGCTAACTTTGTGGTTTTTGTGTCGAGAAAAAGCACTAAATTTAGATTTTAAATCAATAGCCGGTACGGTTTTCCCAGATTTTGAATTGTGTCACTTTCCTTGCCGGAGTGCGAGATGATTCTTTATTAAAAACATACATGATCATAAACAAATTGTGACTAGAGCTATCCAGGAAGGGGGGGGGGGAGCCGGTCTTTTCCCTTAAAACAATTCTTACTGCGATTTTGGTGACTTAGAGCAAACCTAAGGAGTCGTTCACAAATGATGTCACGCTTGAAAGGGGTAGGGAGAGAGGGTTCGGGGTTCATGAACTTGGGACAGTTAGTCTCAAGGGGGAAGGAGGGGATTATAAGAAATATGACTTCACATATTTTGGTCCAAATAAAAGCGTTCGTTATAGCAATATGTTCATCGAACATTGCGTGAGATGTGACGAGGGGAGAGGCTAAGGTGAAGTGTAACGTCCTTTATGGACAATCCGTGTTTACGTTAGGCTACTGTGTACTGAAGTGTTATAACTAACTTCGTTTCTGCCCCCCCCCAGAAACGAAGTTGGTTACCTCCCCCCCCCCGCCTTAAAAATACTCGCCCTGGGGGTAGTCGTCATCTCTTAAGCCGGCCCAACCGATGAACCTATAATTTTAAAACAGTATTCAAACCAAAGACACTTTTTATAACGCATCGCAAATTATTACATATTTCTAAACATTAATATTCATGCAATACTTAGAGAAATAGCCTTGATTTTAATAGTCAATTGCTTTAAATATTTCAGATTGATTTTTTATTGTTTTCTCATTTACTTTTATTTCTCACATGTAAATCCTTTCTGGAACAATTGCCCAGTCCCCGCCTTTGGTTCAACCAAGTTTTTTTTTGGGGGGGGAGGGGGGGGGCAACTTTTGTTCGAATAATGTTTTCATCATTTTTCAAAAATAACTGCTACTGTAGATCTACTGACTGTATATCCGCTCTATATGATCTGAAATTTTGTACAATCCATACAGATGCATCAAAAAGACCCAAACCGTAAGAGCTACTGAGTCACCCCCCCCCCCTCAAGAAAAGGGAGAGGGAGATGGAGAGAGATATTAAGTCTTCAAAACGAACGCAACCCTTAAGCATTTCAATGCCACAGTCTGTGTGGCAATGAAGTTTTCCTGCCCCCCCCCCTTTTTTTTTCATCAGAGTACTTGCAATTTCGAATATAGGACGTTAGTGTTTAAAAGGATATCGTTCAAAATTCAGAAAGCCTATCCTTAACAGAAATGTTTCATTCGGAAAACAAAATACCTTACTTTTTTTTGTAAATACAATATTTTTGTTCTGAAATTTTTAGTTTAAAAAGTATAGATTCCCCGTAGACGACAGTTACGCGAAGCTAGAAACGAAAGGAAAGAACACAAAGACATTTTTACAAATTTAAATGCCCGCCAAATTTAGGGTTGTCTCAATTGAATGCGGTAGCGATCACCCCCGCGCTAAACTTAGCTTTGCTTTCGGGAAGGCGTTCCGAAGTCTCTTCTCCTCATGAACGCACAATAAAGAGTGGTGGTTTGGATCATTTCCTCCGAATATGGATAAGCTAGGGAAATAGGTGGCTATAATTTTTTTTTTAATCGAGACGGTTCAAGGATTCTCTTCGAAATTTAGTGCCTAAAATGCAACTTTAAGCAATTTTTTGGGGGGAACGCAGGAGAAGGAGGATTTTGAAATTCCCCAAGCACAAATCCTAAAAACAGTCTTTGGGGCGATATTAGACAAGGAGGAAAGGTTTACCATCCAGAAAATGTTTGAAAGTGTCTTTCGTCTTAAAGCTTTCGAAATTGGTTCCTGAAAAGGTAATAATTATTCATCCTAAACTCTTTGCTCGCTTAACTTCATGTTAGTTTGTCGCCCTCAAAAATTGCCGCCCGCGACACTACAAGGAGCAAAATTAAGAGATCATGACATAAGAGAAGAAAAGATTCTTTGAATGTTTACACGTATGCTGAGCAAAATAAATAAATTGTTAATAGAATATAATTTGTTGAAGAACTAAAATAATTGTGCGTGGAAGAAAGACTTTAAATCTCGTTTTTAACTATTTTCCTCTGAGTGGGAGGGAACTAAAAAGCTGCTGCCAATGCCCCGAACCAAACCCATTTCTTTTGCATCACCAAAGGAAGCTGAAAATTTTTTATTCGAACTTAAATTTCAGAAAATTTCAGGGATAAAATTATTGAACATAATAGAAAACCCGCTAAAACTGCTTTTTGGAACTTCAAGTTTTGAAAAATGTCCATGGGTGAAATCCCAAGCTCGATCCCTTCCTATAACATCATCTAAGGTGGTCTAAAAATGCGTATTTTGGACTATAATTTCAAAAAATCCCCCCCCCCCTTTGGGATTGTACCTCTCTCCCTCCAGCATTGTTAACGATGGGCTAAAATGTACTTTTAAGGCATCAATTTTGTAAATTTTCCGGGTTGCGTTGGAGAGTGCCTGAACTCCATCCCATACAAACGTAACCAGCGATGGTCTACAATCACGTTTTCAACACTTCGATTTCAAGAAATCTCCAGGGGATGACTTTCGTGAACTCCCCACCCCGCCCCAAACTCAGCAAAAATCGTATAAAATTACCATTTTAGAGTCTAAAAATGTTCTACCTAAAACTGTGTTTTTAGATTAATAATGGGTAATAAATTTGAAAATTTTCCAATGGGGCTTCCTTGGACACCCCTCTCTCTCTCTACAACATCATTAAAGATAATCAACAGTTTTCTTTAAGATTTCAATTTTAAAAATTGCATGAGGAGTGTCGCTGTAAATCCAAATTTTTCCCTTTAATTTTACCTAAGATGGGATGCAATCGCGTTTTTTAACTTCAGTTTCAAAAAATCTCCGAATAAAGAACTCTGAACCTTCTCTCCTCCAAATGTCATCAGAAGTCGTTAAAAATGAGTTTTCAGAATTGAAATATCAAAAATTTTCCGGGGGCAAGCCCCCGAACCTGACCCCCCCCCCTTTTTTTATATATATCGTTCAAAAATTGCGTTTTTGGAATTTAAAGCTAAAAACATGTAGTGATGGGAAAGACGAGGGGCAATATAAGTCGAAAAAGGGTTATAACCCTCGTAAAGCTCTAAAATCATATCCATATTTATGTATTCATGCGTGTTATAAATCCATCTCCCGTATCCATGAAGAAGTGAACAATTTTTTACTATATCATGTAAAAACGAGGGCCCCTTGAAAACATTTGCTACGGGCCCCGCGTTGGCTTAATCCGGGCCTGGTTTCTGTGGTGCTTTCTTTGCACCCATGAAAAATGACCTAGCTTTCCCATACTTACAAGTGACCTATACACTGCATTGCTGGCATATTTCCTTGAAGCTTACATATCATTACCAAAAATATGACCAAGCAGGTATCTTCCATCTATTACATATGAGTCAGTGAGAAGCAAAGTGGAAAAATTAAAAATTTGGAGATAACCAGTACAAATGGTTGGTGAACCTCTCCTCTATCTTGGGGCAAGAAATGGTACTAGTAGACCTGGTAGTTGCTTCTATACAGCATGATTTAGAAAAGAAAATCAATGAAAGCCTACCTAGGATCTTATTTTTAAACGCGTTTTATTCAAAACTTGAAAATGTCCACTTACAACCCTTTACTTCTCACTGCCTCATATATGACACCAGCTGTTCGTTCTGTGATGTTGGATGATCCTTTTGCTTCAGATAATAGTACTTTAATGACACAGGATTTCTTTCCTTCTGAAACCAGATTCATCGAATACTGATGGAGGATCAGCGCATAACTCGTACCAGAAGTTTTAGCAATTTGTTATTCCATCTTTACTGTTCATACCATTCGGTGTAAAATATGGTTTGGGTTTACACATCTTTACAGATAGTAACTACTCTCGTAACAGAAGCTAAAGACATAACTGCTTACAACCTTTACAAAGAAATGCCACAAAATTGTTTGCCTTCAATATCCTTTGATGTTACTACCCAAACGTTAAAGGTCTCATCGCAACTCCCCTTATCATCAGCAAGCAATACCACTACCAACTTGAGGGTGAAGAAACTTTTGGGGGCTTTAGAAACGGATTGGGATTTCCAAACTGGGAGACAAAAAGGTGTAAATATTTAGCATTCTATTGTTGTATTGCTCATTGCACTCATCAAGACTTGTTCTATCGTTGAATCACTACAAGTTCTAGACCACCTGAACTTGTCACTGCGTTAGATCGTTGGATAGCTGATGTTTTAGCTGATGTTTGATGTGATCAAATTTTTTTTTTATCGCATAATGTACTCAAAAGTTTCAGATAGTGTTGCAAGTTTATGTCCACATATTTAGCATAATTCACATAACCAGCTGCGTAAAAGAGAGGTAACTTGGTGTTTGCAAATAAGAACCCCCACCGGCTTACAGGGTGCAGAATTGCAGCATTGCCTGTCTTACTATTGGCAATTCCGGTTTGTCCTACTCTTACGGTGATGGCAAAAGATTGTAGAAAAGTTGAATTTAATCAAGAAGAAGTAGGGGAACTTTGGTCGATTTGAACTTTTTTTCACAGGAATTTTGTTTTCCAGCGCTCTAAACAATTTAATAACTCCAGTCACAAATAATGTGGTTACTGAGCTCGCTTAGATCTTTTAGAATTATCCTTCTGACATTACCATATCATTGTGAGGCATTTTGTACTTCGGAAAAGTTTAAGTCAGGGAAATTTTTTCGTAAACTTCACTGTAATAGTTGAATTTAGAATGTAAATTCAGGGTTACCCCCTTCCTTAAAAGCGATGGCGCACCCCTTTAAGTGTGACGGAGTACCCATCCAGAATAAAAGTCCTCAAAAAAAAAAAGGAAATACCCCTTGAAAAAACTGCCTTAAAAATTCCAATGACGCAAAGCTGCTCCATGGAAACCCCCCGCCTGTGCACTCCTGTTAATTAGAATTTTGTTCTGTGAGAGTTTATTGTTTTACTATTATAGAGTGGTTTCTGCGAGGTTTGAGAATTTCTTTTTAAGTAATAGAAATTATTTTATTTAAATTGAGGATTATTTCGTCCCCCTCCTTTCCCCCAAAACCCGACGCGCAAAGTGCTGGCACTTTTTACCCCTTCTTGCTGGAAGGGTAAGAAGTAATTTGCAACAGGTTTCACCTTTTTTTCTTTTGGATGTTTGGGTTTGGCCATTTTTTGGCCTAATTTTACTGTACTATATGTTGTTATCTTTCTTTCCTTCATGATGCTTTCATTTATCGTAATTACTTGTTCCAGATAAGTCTAATTATACACCGTTTCCTATTCATCCACGTCAATAATGACATTCCATGGAGAAATAAAGACGTTTGGAATGAAGGGACAAGGAAATATTATAACGTTAAATCATCCATTCGCGGGGCAGGCAAAGCGGGCGACCGCCCAGAGCGCCAGATCTATAGTGCGCCAAAAGAAACCGATATTTATTGCTATCTAAATTATTAATCTCTTCTTTCCCCTTTTCGAAATATTTTCTATTTGAAAAATATGTGTCATTTTCTTTTATAACTGTATATTCGTATTTGAAATTTCGTAATTGGTTACGTTTTTTACTTCCTTTTACAAAAAAGGAAGTATTGTATTCGCGAAAAATTTTTTACCAAAAAATCGGTCTTAACTCCCATTTTGCTCACCCCCGGTTGAATGTTGAGTTTTTTTCCCCCCGACCACACGTGGATATGTGCCTAGGAACGTACAGACACCCGAAATATCCACTTTAACGATCCCCGAGTTAATTACAACGAGTTTTCTCGTGACATCTGTATGTACGTTATTAATGATCGTAATAATAATTTTTAGCACTACCAATTTCTCCATTTTATTTATTTATTTATTTTGTAATTTCGACTTTAAAAATGCATAGTTAATAGTTCATTTCTGCGGGACGATTTTTTTTCCTCTGCTTTCCTAATTTTTCAAAAATAATTTCAAAGTTTCTTCCAATTTCTCTGGGTCAAATTTTCATTTAATTGTTAGTAAAATTACTTTATGTTAACGATACATAAAATTTTTAAAATATTAGGGGTAGTCTGTGGCTAATTTAGGAGTAATTTTTTTTTGAAATTATTTTTTTAATTATTAGTAGTCATTTAATCTTAAACTTTTATTCTTTATAAAAATTATGAGGTTACCTAAAAGCACTATGCTAAAGGAGAAAAGCATCAACACATGAAAAATGTTGTAACATTGTGTATATGTGTACAGTTATTCTAAATAGAAAAAATTACCGAATGAAAACACGAATTCACAGAATGATAAAACGAGCATGCACTACATCTTTTGAGAAGCGACATCAACCATGAGAAAAAATGATAATAATAATAATAATATAAAACGATTCCAACATTGCAAAAATGTCTTCAAGGTGCCAAATCGTTACACAAAATTTGCGGAATCAAGAAGATTTTTGTAAGTTCACAGTGACCTCAGGTGACTTCTTAAGGGGTCACTCCTGTTTCGATTGTTATTTTAATTGGAATTATTTTCCAACAGACGTGTTGACATGAAAATAACATCCCCCCCTTTCCATTATTAGATTTATGTACACAAGATTGCTTGTATGGATATCTATCTTGTCATTTTATCTTATATCTGTTGAAATAGAAATGTTATCTTCTTTTGTAGTTGTTGTACTGATAGTGTGACTGACTGATATCTTTATTTTTACAGGCTTGGTTGTGACAAAATGGCTGTCATCAGAAGATGGGATCTTTTGGACATTCAAATGTATACATTTTCATGTATGTATTCCCAAATTTCAAAATAAGTAGAACATATAGTTACAAAAAAAATCACGTAATTGAGGGGGAAAAATCAAAAATGTTTTAACTCTTCAGAAAGAGTACTACTCTTCGAATAATTTCAAAATTTTCTATCAATTACTTGAAGTTTAGAGTAAATTCACATTATAGTCCATTGGCGCACTAAAAAAGTGGAAGGTCAAAAGAGGCGTGGGTGGGACGCGTTAGGACAGGGATTCCCTAACTGTGGTTGCAGCAAACTTTGAAAAACAAAACAAAACACACACACACACACACATACACAAAATAATAATAATAATTTTAAATATCAAATAAATAAATGAATAAATAACGTTAAGAGATATTAAAATAATGTTTATGCATTTAAAAACCAGAATTTTCACCTACGAAGTATGAAGCTTTCTGCACGCTGCTTAACGATATATCGAGATCAAATGATGAAAGATCATGCGTATTAGGTGGTCGAACCGTTTTCTGCAGCGACAAAACCCTGCAGTCTGTTGTCATGAGGTTGAACGTTTGACTGACTGCACCTTGAAATATTCCGAGATATTTTCCTTATTTTTGGCTATGCCCGGAAACAGCAATAAAAAACTGAAACACGACTATGACAAAAAAACACTAAAAGGTAAGAAACAAGATAGGTGCTGTTTGTTATCATCGTCATATTAAGTAAAACCAGTAATTTGATAGGTTAGCTATTCCTATTTATTTAGTTCTATTGAAATCATCTCTCATTTTTATATTAATAACATAATAATTCAATTCAAATACCGTAGTCGTGCCTCGTGCGTTGATATATATATATATATATATATATATATATATATATATATATATAAAACGTAGTTGAGAGAACGCACGACAGCGGCATTTGAATCGAATTATAAATATATATATATATATATATATATATATATATATATATATATAAAACGTAGTTGAGAGAACGCACGACAGCGACATTTGAATCGAATTATAATGTTATTAATGTGAAAGTGACAAGGGATTTCAATAGAACTAAATAAATAGGAATAGCTAACCTATCAAATTACTGTTTTTACTCGATAGAACGATGATATCAAACAGCACCTATCTTGTTTCTTACCTTTAATTTTTTTTTTTTTTTTGCCATAGTCGGTTTTTAGTTTTTTAACCTTTCATTTTATTAATATTTTCCGTTTTAACCTGTGATGGGCAATGGGCAACAAAATAATAGCGTGAGCAATTTACGGTAAGCATTTTAGTTTGATATACAAGAATGGTAAATTTAATTTATTGCTATGCATGAAACTGATAGAAAATTTAAATCATACAAGATTGATCTTACTTAATAAGACTGTAATAGTAATTAACACCAAACTTGTTTCTTACCCTTTGTTCCCTTAGTCGGGTTATCAACAAGTTTATTTAAAACCCATGAAAAAAAAAATCGTTTAAAATCGAGATTTACATGGTAAAATTATAATATTAAGTTATTAGGTTATAAGTTAACGGCGTGTTTTGTTTTACCTTTTTCATCCGCCATTAGACTGGCTGCAGCGTCCCTATAGTTTATTGGAGTTGCGAATCTTATTTTCAAACTAATGTAATGGAAAAAAATCTTTCTATTCTACGGGGTGCATTACCAATGCTTGAGAAATAATGCTAGGAAAGTGATTGTTTTAGGACAGGCGTTTGACTTTTTTTTAGGACAGGAGTATGACACTTTTTTTAGGACAGGAGTGTGACAAGTTCCATACAATTTGCCTGTTATGTAGGCCCAGGATTATATTTAAGGTAAATAATATTATTTTTCTATTCTAACCTCTTAACCAACCACACACTATGAGTAGAGTTAAATTTTTTCGTTTATTTAAAACAGAAATATTGTCCAGGAGAAGTAAGCGAAAATGTTTCATACCCTGTTTTTGAACTTCAAAAGTTTAATGAGAAGAGCTGACTAATCATGTTAACAAAATACTCAAGGAATCCAACAAAATGGTGATACGTAATACACAGTTTTATAGAACAGAAGATTAAAAATTACTTTTTTTTTTAACCATAATAATTGAACTCATTCCTAGGACAGGAGAATGACATGAAAATCTGGGAATACAGTTTAAAACGATGTACCTTGATGGTTTAAACAATTAAATTTATTTAAAGAATGCTATTTTACACTTTTAAGTATGCTTAATTTTGTGCTACAAATTGGATTTGTGGAATGTTGGGATACAATTTTTAAATTATTTAAGTCCATTTGAAAAACGGATAGGGACACGCCAAAAGTGTGACTTTCTGGTTATTAAAAATTTTTTGTAAAGAAAAACTAAATGAGTTATTGTTTTAATACTAGTAGAATAACATCAGATAAGTTATTTCTAACTATTAAAAAAAAAACATTTTCTGGGTTAAACAGTTTTTGTGTTAGGCCACGGGGACATAATATTGTTAGAATTTTAGAGAATCACCCATACAGATTATTTCTCAATTTTTTTTTATTTTATTTTATTTATTTTTTAATGTAACAACGCCATAATTCCCTCAGTACTTGATGCAACTCATAAGAAAGGCATCGTTTTAAAGATTTTTTTCACTGCTTTTGGCGAAAATGAAACAGAAAACTCACATTGAGATGGTTTTTCAAAAACATCGGTTTATTCTAATTTTTATTAATACTGGGGTTAACAGCCCATGTCAGTTTCATATCAAAATGCGTCTCTAGTCCCGATAAAGAAGAATCATTCGATTTTTTACGACCACACACTGCCGAAAGATAAACTAGAAAGGCCAAGTTTTATTTTTTCTTTAATAATTGTTTTAAACACGGGATCTGAGTTAAACCTAGCGACCTAAATATTCCTAAGTACCAAATCCTGTCGAAGATTACCTGAGAACTGAGAGAGCTGATAAAATTCTGAAACAATACATCTTATCGAAAATATCCTGTGTGTTCATTAATTATGTTATCATTCACATTCTGCCGTCATACTACTAAAAAGTTAATCATTCAGTAGCTGATTGATATTAAGAAATCACTTCGTCAAATGATGATGGTTGGAAAATAGCATAAAAAAATGTCAGTTGATAGTTTCAACAATTCGCAACTCCAATAAATTATAGGCGGCGCTGCAGCCACTGTCTAATGGCGGATGAAAAAGGTAAAACAAACAAATGCCGTAACTTATAACTTGCTTTGACGCTTAGTGAATGATAGCAATTTTTCATCGGGTTTGTGGGAAGCTTTCTTTACTATTCTTCTGAAATTACATTACACCACAAACTGTCTAAAGCCTATAATTTACCTCAAGGAAAACACGTGGAATGGAATGGTTTAACTTTTTTTTTAGTATTATTAATCACCGCAAGGTAGCGTATTCAAGCTCTGGAGTTGCGAATAGAATCTCTCAAAGATAAATAATAGTCGCTCTCTGCTGATATTAAGAACTTGCTTGTAATTTCGAGAGCAGTCAGTCATTAGGCGGGTCAATAGTTGACCCGTCATTTCGGCAATCAAAAGAGGTGGGGGGTCAATTACCCCCTACTCGAGTTTTAAAAACAAAAAATAATTATGTACCATAGAGGATAGTTAATCGTTATAAAATAATAAGATGGCATCAGTGCCTCTGCCGATTACTAGACGAAAAAATAGAAACCAGTAGTATGTCACAGTTTGATATGGAAGCGTAGAAGTAGGGGCGTGAACAGAAATTTTGGGGCTCGTCACAAATGACTTTTAACGGGGACCCCTTCAGACTCCGGCCCGGGCCAACAGGTGTTGTGCACGCCCCTGCGAATAGCGATATTACTTTTAATAAATACCGAAACACATGATCGCCACTTGTGGCGACTGGGACATGATTCTTTAGTAGCCGTTTTCAATGAAATGGTTGCCTATTAGCGACTGCTAATCTATAGCTTTACTATCGCGATTCTTGGACCAATATTTGTTGTAAAAGTCTAATTGTAAAAGTAAATGCCAATCCTGGCAAAAACTATTATTTGAAACCATCACAAAATGTCGTCAACTTGTTCATCAAAAACATAATATTGCATCAATCCTTCTTTTTGAGTATCCGTTTCTGTTCTTTCCTGTAATAAGC
Source organism: Uloborus diversus (assembly GCF_026930045.1). Lineage (NCBI taxonomy): Eukaryota > Metazoa > Arthropoda > Arachnida > Araneae > Uloboridae > Uloborus > Uloborus diversus. The sequence goes on along the minus strand of NC_072736.1, from coordinate 76,157,672 downwards.
ATAAACTATTTAAAAAAAAAATGCGTACTTCTTTTTAATTTTTAAATACAATTGTGGGAGCTGAAAATATTTAAGCGTCCCGTTTGGAGAAAATAAATAAATGAACATTTTATTGATCCATCTTTAAGAGAGATATATACTCTATGAGTGTATTTTTATACAAGATGTATTTCTATAATGATGTTATCTGCAGTCGCATTTTATACTGCTTTCCTTTGCATTTTATAATATTGTTCAATAAGTGTGAAGCCTTATAATTTGTTCCCCTTTTTCTTTTTACTCCCGGAATTTCCAGGTTTATTCAAAGATCACTGATTAGATTCATTCCAATGCCAGCTAGTGGGAATTTAGCGCCAACCAGAACTCCTCCCACCTCCCCTCACACATTACATTCTTCAGAACACGTAGCCAAACTTCTTATCCGTGTGTTGTACGTCAGTTGTTAGAGAATCAGCTACTTTCCTTCTAAGGAGCTCATTTTGAAAAGGTTCATCTATTTAGTGTGATGTATTTGCAGGTTTGCCCACCTAAGGGCTGTTCACTTATCGGCCGTCCGTCCCGTCCATCCCGTTTTTCTCCTCCCGAAATAGGTTTTCTTTGCTGGTTGCCATGGCAGCAAGCCATCTTGGACGGGGCCGGTTTCGATCAGACGACCCTTGATATCTGACTGCCGTCAAAAGTAGAACAGCATTTCATTGGTTTCCGCCAAGCAGCGCGCTCTTCTCTCTCGCGGGTAAATTCAGACACGTGATTGATGTATGGCGACAGTATGTGAATGCTACTCTGTTTTTGTCGGCAGTCCGTCACGTCAAAAAACGGGATGGACGGGACGGACTGCCGATAAGTGAACCGTCCTTGGAGATCATGGCGCAGAATGCGCCAGGGGAGGGTTTGTGGCCTTTAAAGGGTGCGTCCTTGTTCTTGGGGGGGGGGAGGATTAACACTCCTGATATTTGCAAAGCACAGAAAATGACGCAAAAACACACATGCCCTTAAAACGTTCTTTTTTTGCTCAAGACGTCTTTTAAAATACAGAATTTTTATTTTATTGTTTTTCTTTTTCCTCGGCAGATCTATTTTTGGAGGAAGTACTCTTTTGCTATTCCTAATTTGTTTCTGTTGTCAGAAGAAACTGCAAGCGAGAACTCTTGCTATGGCGGACATAACTAACTTGGAGAGTCAGCGATCTAGACAGGTAACTCGAATACATTCCGCTTCTTTCCAAGTTTTCTTTATACAATAGAAAAACGTCACAGATTATTTCCGGGATTTCACGGGTTTCCATCAGTTTCGTGAGAAAAACAAGTACTATATTTGAGAAAAGTTCCCTAAATCGCTACAAGTTGTGTGAATACGGACTTCCCACTATTGTAAAAAACATTTTTATAGCTATTAGTGACGATATAGGCAGCTTCTTTACCAGGTGGTTTGGTTTCAGCTGAATGGGGTCGTTTCCAAAATTTAAAAGTATTTTTTTTCTGAAAGAGCATGTTTAGAAACATAGGATCTGACCATTTTTTAAATAATTTGTTTAAGTTTAATATTTTAAAAAAAATTACTTAAATCGGTGTGCTTTCATTGTTTTACGCTTCTGCCGATGACATCCCAAATGATGAAATGCCATTCACTGATGCCATTCACAGAGCAAAATATTTAATTCGCATCTTTACTCACGTGTATTGGCAACGATATGGTTGATAGCAAGCGTAGAGGGCAATTTTAATTCGATTCTTGATTATCATAACGTAGAAATGCGGAAGAAAGATGCGCCAAATAGCATCGTTTGTGACGTCATCAAGACCACGCCTTGTTTGAAAAATTGGACATTTTAAAAAAGTAATTAAAAAATAACTGTTGGAAAATGGAAGTATTTTCTGGGTCCAGATTATTATTTTTATTTTTTGCTTATTCTGTCAATTTCAGTGATTAAAAGTACTACTTTTGACTGAAGGAAACAACCTCATTATGGTACTTTAAGATTGACTGAGTCCCAAAGGGGGCAAAATGTGGTCTCTGGATATTGCTTTATACAAGAATAGCAGGCAGATAACTGTTCGGTTTTGCTTGCAGTTTTGTCTTAGTTTCGGCCATATTTTCTTCAAGAGCTTTTCTGGTAAATCAGGAAGGTGCCAAAATATTTAAAACATAACTGCGTTTTCTTGAAAGGTTCTTGATTTCTGGACCTTAGCCACGGTGTAGCAATGGTCCAATTAACTTTTCGTCTGCATGTATTTTGATTCAGTATTCAGTGCTACAAGTGTTACAGAAACTCGTTTTATTTAATAATCACAGGAACATGATGAATTTGTGTAGGGCTCAGACAGACTTTACACATTTCCTGTAAAAAAATTGTATTTTGACTGTTTTTGTCAGTTTTTTAGTTTAATATCAGAAGCAGTATACAGACGTAGTTGATGTTGAACAAGTTACCCCCTCATTTTACTTGATTTGAATACTGAGAAGTTTCTCAATCACCTCGGGCTTCTGTGAGCAAAGCATTCTGAAACCGATATTCCTTTTTATGTTGACTTTGAAAGCATTCCAACCTAAAACTCTAGAAGCAGAAAGTTTGGTTCGTCACATTTGAGTTACTTCATTTTGTTTGGTCTATCTAACATACCTATCGTTCAAATTATATGGTAATCACTATTAATATTGACAGCCAAAGCTGCTACGTAAAATACGTAAAGAACTTCCAGATATTACGCTATTTCTTCTGCTCATTTTCGTGCTTACTCGTATAAGGTATAAAAATCATTATTATTTCTCGTTCTGTATTAGTTACTTTCAACATTTTGTTACCATTATATCATCATTACAAATAAATAAATGAACAAATAAGTAAAATAATATAAATAATAAAATGAAATAAAAGAAGTTTGGAATAATAGAAATTACAGGAAAAACTCATAAAATTGTTTAGTTCTTGTATGACAGAAAAAAAAACACTTTACCTGATGCGCTTCACCTCTCCCCCCCCCCTTTAAAAATAGCGTGACAGGTAATTTTAAATTCAAGCTATTTTTTTTTAAAGGCGTGATATCACACTACTTGTTTACCTTCCCTCTCCCTTGTCACAATTTCACGACTCCCCCCAAAACGTGGCATCATTTGTAGACAGCCCCTAATTTGAAAAGTGACACTTTGACCAAGTGTAGAGTATGTCTAATTAATTGAAAAAGAATGTGACATCATTTATGAACACCCCATAACTTATGAAAAGAATAAAGTTGAATAAATGTACTTTTGTACATGAAAAGTATTATTGCAAAAAAGAAAAAAAAAATACAGAAAACTGCATACACGTGTTTCGGGGTTACAAGGAACCCCTTTTTCAATGCAAAATAAGTGAGTTTATGGATGAAAAGACATCCGACAAAATTGCTTTTGTCCTTTGTGTACGTTGTCATTTCTTATCTTTAATGAAAGAATGTTTCTCACAACAACAAAATTATTTCCTTACTAGACTAGAAGCATAAACATCGTAGATTGTGAGAAGATGTTTGAGATAAAAGAAAACATTCTACGGAATGATTTACAAAACATTAAATCCAGAAGAAATGTCAAAAATCTCACAACTTCTCTGTTGCAATGCAGCCTTCTCAGACTCAGCAAAGAAAGCCATAAAAACTAACCTTTGATTACGGTCTTCCGAAAACGATATAATGTATCAGTTCTTCTTGCGCGTTCACTAAAACAACCCTCAAAATACATCGTAGCCTTGCAAATTTAGCCTTGCAGTTTTAACCTCGGTTGTGCGATGTCGAACTTATTTTTTTTTTCTGTATGACACACAGTTATAGTCGTGTTTTCATTCACGACATTGACAGGGCCTGATTAACGCACGGTCCGGCGGGTCCGCGGACCTGGGCACCACAAGTTTAGGGGCATCAAAATAGCCTAGCCCATAAGTTCACTAGCTTACTTCCTTTTTTTTTTTTTTCTTTTCTTTTTTTTTTACTAAGCTCATTTTACTTTTTCTTAACTTTAAGGGAAAGGGGGCTCAAAAAGTTTTTAAAAATCTGCTCAAAACCTCATAAAGTAAAAAACATTTTGCGTAAGGAGGTCGTTTTCCCTTAGCTCTGGAATTTCAAAATAATTACTCGGATGACATAGATGAACATTTTCTAGAAGAATTAACACCCTTTCAAATTTTTGCAAAAGGTAACCCTTGTCCTGGAGAATGTTTAAAAAAATAAGATCACTAAACATTACACATACATTTCCGAATGTGGATTCAGCCCTGCAACTTCTTCTTACCTTGCCTATCAGCAACTGTTTCCAGTGAACGTTATTTTTCATTTTTGAAAAGAATCAAAAATTATTTGAGAAGCTGCGTTTCTCAGGATAATTTACAGGCGTTTTCCTTATGACCATTGAAAATTCTGTGACATCATAGATTTCGATTATTTGATCGACACATTTGCCTCTGTTAAAGCCAGAAAGAAGCCTTTTTAAAGCGTGATGTCAGAATTAGTAAGTTTTTTTTTTTTTTTTTTTTCAGTTTTAAATTGTTTTTTGACTTTTTTTCGCCTTAAGGTAAGGCAATTTTAACTGTGATTAATATGGTGACTATCAAGTGTTTTATTCAAATCCCAGGTTTCCTTTCAAATATAGTAATGTTCCTTTAAAATGTGGTTTCTAGTATAAAACATTGACTTTAAAATTGTGCGGTTTTTCTCATGGGGGGGGGGGGGGGCACCAACATCTACTCAGGACCTAGGCACCAGCTTGGCTTGATCGGGCCCTGGACATTGAAACTGAAAGGCGCATTTGCAAAAATGCGAATGTCCTTTTTATAATTATTTACAGTCGGACCTCCATATCTCGAAGTAGCAAATTGCCGGAAAAAAAAAATTGATATATAGAAATTTTGATGCATGGAAACGATCTTATTTTATCATAAAAGTATCCTAAAACATTAAAATAAAAGCTAATTTTCGTGTATGAAACTCAATTTACAATTTCGAAGGTTAAAAACGCCAATAGTCGGAGTCGGTCATTTTCCCTCAAAGTCGCCACTCTGTCAGTACTTACAGAGTCAGAGTCGAATTGATTTTAGGGAAAAGGTGTCGGAGTCGGAAGTTGAATATTTTAAAATTTCCGGAGTCGGAGCCGGAGTCAGCCATTTTTCCACCGACTCCGCAGTCAAGGAAAACACTATTACATAATTTCAAGCAGCTTTATCACGGAAAAAACGCCCTTTAAGTTGGTGGAAAATGAATTTCAAACTTAGTAAGTACAAAAAGTGTTTTTACTTCATAAACTTTATGATTTCGCATGAAGTCACTAAATCTTTAAAGCAGCAACTTAAATTATAAGTTATGTGAAGTATGTGTTGTTACTTTTGTATATTTGTTACATACACCATACTCGTATGTATTTTAAAAAAGAAATTTTGTCAAATATTTTAGAGGATTTTGATATTTCTTAATATTTTTAGGCGAGTCTTTTTTTTTTTTAAATTAAATTATTCGGTACTCCGATTGAGGAACCGATATATTTGTTGTTACTTTTGGTTCATTTTTCATAGACATATTTTCTTACTGTTAGATGATTTTAGTTATTTTTCCTCCAAAGAATATTACTGATCTTATGAAACATTTCGAATGTACGTGTGTATGTCTTGCAGCGAGCAGACTTGCAACGTTTTTTAAAATGAACGAGTTAAATGAAAGGATCAAAAGAATGAACGAATCTCTAATGAACGGATCATTAAAAAGAACGACATTGCCCACCTCTATTGCCAACCCCATTCACACTTGTTGTGGCTGTATTCCTCCTGCGGCGGGATACAATTGATTTTTAATGGTTTTTACTCCTGGATGTCCAATCCCTTAAGGTTTAGAGGGGTGAGACGGGTCGGAATGGCTTCCCTTGGGTGTCCTGCCGCCAACGGTACCAGCATTGACCTGGTTGACATTGTCAGTCTGCAAGAGATAAGGTTACCGACACAAACATACATACACAGACGCGCACAGATATCAATGAAAATGATAATTTTTGTATATGATTTTTTTAAATATAAATCTTGCACTATTAGTTTATTCTTTTTAAATGAGACGGAATCCAATTTTTCATACTCGGATAATTAACGCATTAATAAAACCCAAACCGATTAAATGATTTAAATAACATGTTCAAAACTAATAAATCAACCGATTAAAGAATTCGAACTTATAGAGTTTGTTCCACTCTCCTTAGCAGTGATTTACAAAATTATCCAACGAGGTAAAATATTTCAATTTGCCACGAACAAGGCCAATGTCTCTTTGGACACTGGATAAGTTATATCTTACGTAAGTGGCGCGGTGCCATTTGAGCCATTTGAGACCATTGCCATTGCTGCCATTTGAGAGACTTCAACGCCTCTTATAGTTACTTGAATTGCGAATGAAATAAAGTTAGTTTGAATGAACCTTCAATCAGTTCAAAATTTTAACTTACTGGTAAATCTGTGCTTTTTACTATTTACCATGAGAAGCTAACCAGCTTTACAGAGGACTGCAATCAAAGCTTCTTCTTGCCTTCGTAAGCAGCACAGAAAAGATTTATATCGCAAAAAAAAAAAAAAAAGAGAAGGCGAACCGAGGCAGCTACTGGAGCAGGTGCATTTGATCTCTCTGCCACTGAGACTTCAAGTTTGAATCATATAAAATATAGTATTAACTAGATGCACCCCGAGAACCAGGTTCCATGGGTGTCCGGGATCATTAACTGACGGGCAAGCGTCCAAAGAGCGCATAGGCTTAGCTTAGCGTTTGCGCACAAACAACTTTTGGGGTAGCCATCTCGTCACTGATTCTCGTACACAAAGCTTAGATTTAAGATTAGCACGTTCAATGGCGGCCAGTGGCTGCCACGGTTGTGTATCTCTGCAGTGGCAGCCATACCACATCTATGATTTGAATTTGATACCACCTGAAGCACATTATTAGTTTTGGTGATTTTATTTTTGTTTATTGAACATACTTACCGCTTTAATTGAACAGTAAAGAATGAAAAAAAATAATTATTAGAGATTATGAATGAATTGTTCTGATGCCTTTTTTCCCCCGCAGAGAGCTTCTCGAAATCAGCGACGGAGTGATACGAATTCCTTGATATCAGCCATTATTACACCGCCTCCTGACTACGCAACAGTGATAAAGAAAGATTCTTTGTGCCCAGCGCCACCTCCATACGAAATTGCTATGGCGGAGCTGCAAACCGATGCGGAACTGCGATCTGATGGCTTTGTATGACGCAGCTCCAAACAGAAATCTTCAAACCAGAATCTATTTTCAGATAGTGCTTCAGCTACATTTGAGTGGAACTTTTCAAATACTGCAAAAGGTCGTCTTAAATTTACAACGCTGTTTTTAACTTTTTTTATCCATAAGATAAAAGAAACATATAATGAACAGAGCCCGGATGAAATATAAATGCATATGTACATATGCAATTACAAATTTTTACCCCCTTTTTTTTTTTTTGACGTAAATGCATATAACTGCCAGGGACGCTCCGAACTTAAATTTTTTTTTTTTTTTGGGGAGGGCAGATATTACCAGTTTGCCGATTAAAACTCCAAATTTTGCCGAATTATGATAAATTTCGTCGAACCGTCGGACAAAATTTGCCGAATTATGATAATTATACCGAATTGTCAAACAAAATTTGCCGAATTACGATAATTGTGCCAAATTGTCAGACAAAATTTTGCCATATTATGATAATTTTTCCGAATTATCAGACAATTGGCCGAATAACGATAATGTCACCGAATCGTCAGACAAAATATGCCGATTAAGATAACAGCGTTTTCACTCACTTATGCAAATATTTTACACAAGAAAAAGATTACAGAAAACTATTTTGTTCTTCATACGTGCAAAAAAAAATTGGGTAACCTGTGAGTTTTCTCTGGTCACCTAATTTTTTGTGCATACTATAAATGCATTACTTTTTGTGCATACTATCTCCAAGAATTAAAATTTATTACCAAAAATGTGAAAAATATAAGAATAGACCATTTGCATTTTTAGTCAGATGTAAAAGATTTTATTTCCGTGAATAAAAAGGTTGTAAAAGGTTACTTTTGAATTTGCTGTTCATTTTTTAGAAATTTTTAATGCATATTTATATTTATAGTTTGATGATTTTATTGTGCATTTAATCCGGGCTCTATAAATGGAACAATTCGCTGCATACTCATTCTCAGTTTCATTTTTGAATCCTTGTAGCTAAAAGATTTGAAGCAGTGGAAGAAATATTTCTGGTTTCCAAATGATTAATTTTTTCAATAGTTCTATATTTTTAGGCATAAGATTTCTCATTCCACTGATTTTATATTTTGATAAAATTATATGCATAGTTGAATCAATTATTTTCTGATGAGAAAATTAAAAGGTATTTTGCCTCAGAATTATTTAGACAAATTAATATTTATAAAAGTTGCCTGGATGCAGTTGCAATAACCTCAAGCATTGTTCAAGCACCGAATAAATTTTGAATAAAAAAAGAAAAACATCTGTCAGCTGAAAATTTATTTGAAAAAATATTGGATTTATTTAACATCACAAGATTTCTGCACAAATTTTGTGTGTGATTACTACAATTTACTTTATCACTTAAAAATTATCAGCGTTCATTTGTGTGTATGTAAACTGAAAAATCTTTAAGGTTTAATGATTTTTATGCAAATTAAGGCAATTTATCGTTTTTAAAGGATGAGTATCGTACTTAATGTAAAATAACAAAAATGTTGTTTACGACATGCATACAGAAAGACTTGTTTATCATTGAGCAACGTACAGTTTTTATATAAAGAAGTAATTAATTTACAAAGATTTCTTGACATGAACCGAAAGCTTAAACGGAATTAAGTTTTTCCCTCACAAAATTATTATTAGTATTCTTTTTTTAGATGTTCTTCAGGCAGGGAGTTATATTTTTAAATTCAAAATTCGTTTTTCAAATCTCAAGCAAGTTATATTATCAACAATTTATGCACTTCTGATATTTTTATACGTATTTAAAAATGTGTTATGTATATATAAAACTTTTACGAAAGCATCTAGATAATGTTTGTAACTGCAATGTTCTATTGATGTTTTATATTAGTGTCCATTACCTACTGGCAGTGCAAATAAAGTTCAATATTAAAAACCAATGCATTATTATTTTACTTAACTTTTGTCTGGAAATGTAGTTGAGGGTAAAGGGGGCACATTTGAACATGGTACATTATATGACCAAAAGTATTGGGACACTTTCAAAAATTCACATTTTTAAGGACTTCTCAAGAAATAAGACTAATTACTTTGTAACTTTTGTCGCATAAAAGGTATGTTTTAGTTGTCATTTTTCATTGAAAGTTATGTCACCATGCATTTAGAGGACCAGCAACAAATTGAGGAAAACAAAAATGTTTTTTGATCATCGCTCATCGTAAATAGCTGAGAATTAGCTGTAAATTTCAGAAATTAGTGACCTTACCGTGTACAATCATTTTACGTACTTTAGAAAAAAATCACTGATATTCATGAAGACATAAGCATTTCTTTTAGAACTACGAATTTTATTTGATGGTTTTTCGCTCATAACACGTAAAATTTTCCATCAAAGCTTACCAAACTTTCAGAAAACTTGACAGCACGCAAGAGAAGTGTAAGATTAAAATTTAAAAGTAAATAATTGAAAATTTGATATAATATGGACGTTTAAAGCAATTAATTTCTCTCTGCGCATGCGCGAAAGATAGCAATTTATAACTTTCATAATCCAAACCCCAACTAGATTCTCCAACTCATAATAAATTTCCAGTTCAATATCTTAAAAATTCAAAAAGTTATCAGCGATATAATGAGCCGAATTTGAATAGATCTTGGATAGGCAACGACTCGTTAGGGGTCGTTCGCAAGTTTGCAACATTTGCTTGCAATCGCTCAGTGATTCGTGATAAAAACAGATTGTTTGCGAACGACCCTTCCCTTCACGATTCGTAATCCTTTTGAATTTTTAAGATATTGAACTGAAATTTCATTATGAGTTGGAGAATCTAGTTGGGGTTTATATTATAAAAGTAGAAAATTGCTATCTTTCGCGCATGCACAGAGAAAAATTAATTGCTTTAAACACGTTCATCTTTAATTAAATTTTCAACATTTTAATTTCAAATTTTAATATAATACTTCTCTGGTGTGTTGTCAAGTTTTCTGAAAGTTTGGTAAGCTTTAATGGAAAACTTCACACGTTATGAGGCAAACACCTTCAAATAAAATTCGTAGCTTTGAAAGAAATGCTATATCTTCATCAATATCAGGCATATTATCTCAAACGTACGTAACATAATTGTACATAGTAAGGTTCCTAATTTCTGAAATTTACAGCTAATTCTATTTACGATTACCAGTGGTGGCGATTCGGAGGAAGGGGGAGCAAGGGGGGGGGGGGGGGCGGGGGCTGCCTCTGCACTTTTTTCATCCTCAAAGATTTCTTCAATATATTAAGATTTTAATTTCAAACCATTCTGCTGAGGTTTCCCGACGGTCACCAAATATTGCATAAAACTTCAGTTCTCCGAGTGCACTCCTTCCTTCCTTTAAATTCAAAGATGACCTAAATTTGCATTTTAAAGACTCCAGTTTGAGGAAAAAAATCAGGAAAATAATTCCCATAAATAGCGTAAAACTGCATTTTTAAGACTCCAACTTGGAAAATAAAAAAAAAACGGAGATTTGGTTCTGAATTCCCCAAAGGAAGTTTAAAACTTTCTGAGGATTTCATCAGTTCAAAGAAAAGAAAAAAAAATATTAGGAGTACCTCCGAACCCTTTTGTTCCTCCTTAGGTCAGAAGAAGAGAAGTCTGAAATAGTGTTTTAAAAGACGCTTAAAAAACGTTTTAAACTTTGAAAAACTACTGGGAGCGAACCCCAAACCCCTTGCTCTAAGTTTGCTAAAGATGGCTTTAATTTGTTTCTTTAAGACATCAGTTTAAGACTTTTTTTCCGGAAAAAGCTTTCCTCACCCGTACGTTAAAAACAGTCCAAACTTCTTCGTTTTTATTAGTATCATTAGTAATTAGACTTTATTTAAAAGATAGTTAAGGGGACTACCCTCGAAACTCCCTTTTGTTCTCCAAACGTTAACAAAACTCTACAAAAAGGCGTTATTAAAACTACAATTCCAAAACATTTACGCGAGAGAACATCAGAAGTCCCTCCCCCCCCCCCCTCCCACAGTCACTCAAGATAGCCTAAAATAGTCTTCAACTTCCTAAAAAACATTTGCCCCCGCACTTTTAAGCCCCACTCGCCGGCTCTGACGATTACCGATGATCAAAAAACTTTTTATTTTCTTAAATTTGTTGCTGGTCCCTTAAACGCATGTGTGATATAACTTTCAGTGGAAAATGACAGCTAGAACATTCCTTTTATGTGACAAAAGTTATAAAGCAATTGGCCTTTTATTTCTCAAGAAATCCTTTAAAATGCGAATTTTTGAAAGTGTCCCAATACTTTTGGTCATATAGTGTATATTTTACTATAATAATGTAAAGCAAAGAATTTTTTTTTTTTTTGGGGGGGGGGGGGGAGCTCAATTGATGGGGGGGGTAGTACCAATCCTTCTACTTGGTAAAAATTTTAGAGCAATGTGCCATTTCGTGTTTCTGTGGTGACAACTTCTTTTGTTTTAGCAGGTGGTGTATGTAATTTCATCACTGTCTTCTCCTCGTTTTAGATAACACAATTTAGATAAGCTAAACTCAATTATTTCAAAACCCTGTATGAACATTTCGGTAAATTTGTGACAATGTTTGACCGTTTTTTAATTACGTTATGAATTCTTTATTTTTGCAAGTTAGGACCTAAAGAGATGATAGCTGTCTTGTGATCACAACATCTGGGCCACATGTCATCAGTTCATCTATCCTCTCCATAATATTAAAATTAGAGTATAATATTATTAGTTTTAAAAAAAAATGTTAAAATTTTTCTCTAATAAGTTTAAAAATTAATCGTTATTTTTTTAAACTTAATTATCTTATTTTTATTTGTTCATTATTATTATTATTATTATTATTATTATTATTTTTTTTTTTTTGTCACAAGTATTTTGTCAACAATTTAATTTTATCGAACAGTTCAGGAAATAAAAAGACACATAATAATTTAATTTAATAGTTTAAAATCATTTTCAAATACATTATTATACTTTGTATGAATCTTAGAAGCAATATATGATATAAAAAAAACTTTACATAATAAAATATTCTTTGAGTCTTAGACGTTTTTTCTTGTCTGTTCAGTGATCAGACCATGCTCCGAAACTTTAAAATTTGACAGTGAGCAAATATTTTCTTATTGATACATTAATGCACAATTTAAACTGGCACAGAATGGGATTGTTTCCATAAGTCAAAAGTACTACTTTTAGTCACTGAAATTGATATATGAGCAAAAAAAAAAAAAAAAAAAAAAAAAAAAAAAAAATAGAGCGAAAAAAATCCTTTATTTTCAAAGCGTTTAATTTTCAATTATTTTTTTTTAAATGTCTGATTTTTCAAATAAGGCGTGGTCTTTATGACGTCACAAGTGATGAACTTTGGCTCGCAATCCACTGGCGCGCTGAATGTTTACGCTTGCTGTTTACCGCGATTCCAGGTATCCAGGCATGATAATTCTGAAGCGAATTAAAGATTGCGCTCTACGCTTGCTATCAGCCATATCGTTGCCAGTACATGTAAATAAAGAAGCGAATTTAATATTGTGCTCTGCGCTAATGGCATCAGTGAATGGCTTTTCATCACTTGTAATGCCATGTACGGAAGCGTAAAAAGGGAAATTGAATCTGCGCACCGATTAAAATATTTTTTAAAACTATTAAATTTTGTCAAATTATTTACAAAATGGTCAAATCCTTTGTTTTTTAAGCATGCTCTTTCAGAAAAAAATTCCTTTAACATTTCGGAAACGACCCTATTTGTTGCAAGCCCATTGATTTCAATGTTATTAGTATATACGTGTATGTTTCGCATTAAAAAGCTTTCTTTGAAACATGATGATAGTCTTGTTTATTACTTTCTTCTATATCTAATATGTAGAAGAAAGTATTGGTTACGTGCAAATTTTCAATTTTCGATAGTGCAGTTTAATTCTCAGCACACCTCAAAACGTTCAAAACGGTGACTGATTCGAACGTTTTGAGGTGTGCTGAGACCATTTCGACCATTTTTGAAAAAAATGTCTGTGTGTGTGTGTGTGTGACCAGTTTTTTTTGTGGTCGCTCTACAGCAAAAACTACCGCATGAAATCGAACGAAATTTAGTACACGTATGTGCCTCTAAGTGAAAGTGTGCGCATTGGTTTTTGGCACGAATTCCACCAAGGGGGGGCGGGTAGAGCAATGGAACGTTTCATGAGTTATGCGTGCCTGCTATTCCTCATGAATTAACTGGCAAGAATCAAACAAAATGTTGTCCATATGTTGCCCTTAACATGTACAGGTGCTGATTCAATTTTGGTTTCGATAGCTCAAACATGAGGGTTGAGCTATAGAAAAAAATATAAATAAATAAAATAAAATAAAATAAATAAAAAAATAAATAAATGATATAACTAAACAAATAAGTAAAGTAAAATAAATGAAAAAATCTCCAAACAGACTTTAACATTAAAACAAATGAAAACAAAAAAGTAATTAAAGAGACAAAAAATGAATTCGTAGAAAAATTCAAGCAGTTAAAACGCTGACAACAATCAAGAAGGTACTAGAAAGAAAACCTGTAGTTCACAAAAACATGGGTCAAACTCGTTAGAAATACGGAGCGAAAGCTGAATCATTATCAAATTATGTCAATTCCGTATAAAAACCAGTTCTACAGGGGAGAACAGTTTAAACTTGGATTTAAATTAAAAAGTTTCTTGAAAATGGCGGAGGGGGGCAATGCAAAGTTATAGGGAACCTGTTTCCTTGCTATCATAATTTACAGATAAAATGAGTTTCCAAATATCAGGACTAAAAAACGCGCATAGTTACTCAAAAATGTAAGTTATAAACCTTTGAAAAAATAAGCAATAAAAACATTTAAACAAATGTAATCAAAATTAAAGTAGAATATTAAAGCAATAAAAGGAAAACAACAATCACTTGCTTAAAAAATTCATTTTCAAGGGGGAGGGGTGGGTAATCCAGTAGGTGGTTAGGAAAATTGCTAACTTTTTGCAATGGGAACGCAATATTTATAGATCCGGACCTGAAACCATCTATTCTAGAACTAACTTAAACGGAAATCTTTTCATTATAAAGAAATAACATAATCAGTAGAACAAATCAGTGCATGTGCATGCACATTCTAATTAATAAGCTTTAAATTTTTGTTATAATAATCATAACAAAAAAATGAAAAGAATTATAGCTGCATTATTCAGCTATAATTCTTTACAAGAATTGAAACAAACGAATTAAAAAAGGGTGGGGAGGGGGAGGCCTATTGACTGAAGCTTAAACAGCAAAATAGCTCGCGAGAAAAGTACCAGGAAAAGAAAAATTTAAGACCCAACCCAAATTTTGCAAATTAGAGTAGTAATCGTTTTGCAGATATACAGGTTGTCCGAAAAGTCGTTGACACATTTAAAAAAAATCATAGAAAACCAACAAATTGTTGTATGATTTTGCGGTTTGCAAACGAATTAAAAGAGAACTAGTTGACCCGTGCGGATCTCCGCACTCTGATTCGAATCGTTTCATGTGGCATTTCTCTCTTTAAAAATTAACATAGAAGAACATATAACAAAGAAGAATATTATGAAGAAGAATCGAAAAAAGTAAGTGGATTCAAGTAAACGGAAAAAAATAAAAGCACAAAAGGAGGCATGTAATTTAAAGACATCAGCGACAAAACCTCGTTAAATACAACGTTGTGGTTGTACATATTTTCAATGCAAACATGAATATCAGTAAAAGTGTGTCTGAGTGACTCGTAAAAAAGCAGTAGTTGTGCATGTGAAAAAATGGGTTGTGGCTAATACAATCCTACCTATGTGAGCCTGTGACGGAAAAAAAAGAGGCATAAAAGAGACATGTATTGGTACGGATTCGAACTGGCGCCATTCTGATTGTCAGCTTGACACTCCACCTAACCAAGCAACTTCACCTTAGTTTCGAGTGCCGTTCATTGAAGCAATGTGTAATAAAAAACAGCCAAAAGGTTTTTTGCCAAAAAAAAAAAAGACCATGCGTCTATGTTTTATCATTAGCCAGCTGATACACTTTAAAATTATTTGTAAAACATGGAATTTGATTAAGGAATGAGGAAGATCTCGTGTAGGGATTGAAACAAACATTCTAGAGAAATAATATATTAGATTGAAAATAAATGTTTTTATTTTTGAAAGTTGATACAGTTTCCCATAGCAGGTTACTTTAGCTGTTATGGCTTGAATGCCAGCACATGTTTTTCTTTTAATCGAATACTTAAAGTTCGAAACCAAAACCAGTTGAACTGAATCCGTTTTTTAAGTGTAATTTTTCGAACGTAGAAAAATTGCATTTTTTTTTTACGAAAGCAGAGGATAAGAAAAGGATTTCTTATTTTTGAAGTTGATAATAAATTTAATGTTTTACATCGTATTCGAATAAATAGTTATGAAGGTTTACTGGATGAGACTCGTAATTTCAATTTGGCATAGTAGTTTTTTATTTATACAAAAGGTCGAACACTGCTAACAGCAAAATCAACATTTCAGCATACAATGAACAAATTTTCTGCGCAAAAAGGATTCCCTTGAGGTCTGAATTTTTTAATCTCATATTTTTTATGCTTACATTATGCTTAGTAACTGAACGGAGTTAAAGCTTTCAAAAAAAGACCCTTTGATTAATAGTCAATTTATTTGAATAATAACTGTAGCCTGCATAAAAGAGTTGAAATTCTAAGGAGCATTCCCGTTGCGTTTATGTTATTGCCTTACGAGTGTTATCTGTTGTAATGAGTATTGGGAGGTTCTGAAAAGTTGAGCTCCAACTCTAACAATGTTTACCTCTGTTTCGGTAATTGGTGCTAATTTGAGTTGAGAAACTTTCTTAGTAATTTTTCAAAAATATTCCAACTAAAATCCAAGCCAATAACACGTCTGTTTTTCACTAAACTCCCTTAAAACAGGTAAACAAAGTCAAGGTCACAGCTCAACTAACCAGAGTTGCGCTATAAATGTAATGCGTAATATTAATCTGTAATGCGTAATATTAATCGAAATTAGCTATAATGGCGAACCCGAAGTTTAGCTAATTTATAGCCGAAAACTCTACCAAAAAAAAAAAAAAACTTATCAATGAAACCGAGCACTTAAGCCCAGTGCTTTTGAGTTTTATTTAAAACACACACACACACACACAGGTTAATTTTAATTTTTTTCCTTGCCGAAAGTGACACAAAAAATTGGAAAATTTTATGAGAACTTTGCTTTAAAAAAAATTTGCATAAGAACCACAGTCTGTATCAAGGTTTTGCAACAGCAAGGGGCGCTTCTGAAAACTTGATTTTTAGACCGTAAGTCTATTTTCTTCATTAGCCGTCATAATGACTTTTAAAATGGGAGGAGGGGGGATTTTTTAAGAAATAAGAAAAATCTCGCATACTGACAGAAAAATAATCCACAGAAATAATATATAAGATAAGATATTGAAGAGAAGCGTTTTTATTTTTGAAAATTTTTACAATTTGTTATCGCAGGTTGCTTGAACCGTTATAGCTTAGATGGCAGCACGTGTTCATCATTTATCAGCAGGGTTGAAATACAAAACTATTTGAACTAAGTTCTTTTTTTCAGCGTAGCTTTTCGAATGTAGTAAAAATGAGATAGGCTATTTGTTTTTTTGCAAAAAGAAGAAAAATTTATATATCACCCTTCAAATTGAGGTAGTAATTTTTTATTTGTACAAAGAGTTAAAAACTCATTAGAATAATCCATATTTCAATATACGATTTATTATTATTTTTTCTGAACAAATGACAATTCCATTGTACACTGAAATCTTAAACCTGATACTTATATTTTCGCTTACATAATGCTTTAATTTTCTTACCGGTGCCAAGCTTCTATTAAGTGTTCATGTAAAGCGCGATATTTTTCTAATTTTTTGATGCAGATTGTCCGGACGTGGGCCCGAACACGCATTCTCCTGGCTACCAGTCGAACGCTCTGCCGATCAAGCTATTCAGCTCTGTCGGTAACAGTGCAAGTTAAAGTTATAAATTTAACCGAAAACCTCATTCTGGTTCTTTAAAACAGGTTTTTTTGCCCGAAAAAACAATTTTTAGACCGTGGGTCTATTTTTCGTTAGTAGCCTGCACGATAAGCTTTGAAATAAGGTGTAAATCAAAGAAAATGATCAAGAATTGAGGAATATCTCGCGTAGAAACCAAAAACAGGCTACAGAAATAATATATAAGGATAAAAACGATTTAAAAGCTCTTTTAAATCATTATTGTTGACATGGGAACATGTAAAAAAGAATGAAAAGTACTACACGAAGAATTACAAGCATAGCATATACTGACAACTTTGGCTGCAAAATGCCTTTTTTCTTCATCTTTTTTCCCCTTTTCATTTTTTTTTTCGATGTCATAAAAACTCTTGAACCTGTGAAGTAGGTGCAAACCGCAAATTCATACGACAATTTGTTGGTTTTCTATGAATTTTTTAAATGTGTCAAAGACTTTTCGGACATCCTGTATAATGTGTTCCATTTGGCTATGTTCGCCGCATAGCAAGTTTATGAGTGGAACGTAATCGCAATACACAATAACTTGGAATGCATAAACGTGCCCGAAATTAACGTCATAAAAATAATACATCAAGAAGTCATGTTAAAGTTAAAGAAAAGTTTTCATTCAATTAGAGATGAAACTCTTTGTAAAAGTTCCTTCATTTTCTTTTTACTGCTAGCACACTACATTCGCAGTAAAAACCGTTCTACAGTGAAAGCGTGCAATTTATGAGAAGAAAAAACGAAAAGAAGGAATACTATTATGAGGAGGGGAAAAAAACGTTGTGATGGATTTTGAAAAGGAATAAATAAGTAAAGTTCACTTGTTTAATTTTAGAAAAATATGTATTGCTTAAAAACATAGGATTTAACCATCTTTTAAATAATTTGGCAAATTTTATTATTTTTAACAATTATTTTAATCGGTACGCAGACTGAAACTCATTTTTTACGCTTCTGCACATGACATCACAAGTGATGAAATGCCATTCACTGATGCCATTAGCGCACAGCGCAAATTATTATAACCTGGCAACGCTGTTGACGTCGCCTGCCTTGCCTGGTGGTCAGAGAAGTCTGACTGCGGCTGGAAGGTCCGGGTTCGAATCCCGGCTCGGGCATGGACGTACTTTCTCTCCCCCGCCTTGTCCTTTCTTTGTGTGAATGTGTTGTTATACTGTGAATGGTTGCCTAGCTTATAAACCGGTCCTTATGGCATGTGTGTACTGTAGAAGTCAGACTTCCCATCAACGGTACAGGTGGAAAAACAATGAAGTAACGCACCCCAAATTGCCAGCCTAGCTGGCACACGACAACAAGAACAACAACGCGGTTGACAGCAAAGCGTAAACGTTTAGTGCGGACTGGACATTAAAAAAAAAATTGAATCTAGACTAATAATATAAAGCGGTAGAGTTTATTTGTTTGAAGCGCTAATCTCAGGAGCTATTAGTTCGAATTGAAAAATTCTTTTTGTGTTGAATCGTCCATTTATTGAGGAAGGCTATAGGCTATACAACATCACGCTAAGACTAATAGGAGTGGAGCAACAATAAAAAATATTATGAAAACGGGAAAATTTATATCTATACTAATAACATAAAGCGGTAGAGTTTGTTTCTTTGAACGCGCTAATCTCAGGAACTACTGGTTCGAATTGAAAAATTGTTTTTGTTTTGAATAGCCCATTTATTGAGGGAGGCTATAGGCTATATAGCATCACGCTAAGACTAATGGGAGCAAAGCAGCAATAAAAAATATTATGAAAACGGGGAAATTTATATCATAATATAAAATGATTGGAACGTAAAGTACGTAGCCATGGTGGCTCGACCTGAAAGTGCGACCTTCGTGATCCAGTGAGAGTAGGTTCGAGTCAGTCATGAAGCAAATCTCGAGGGTACTTTTCGGAGAACATCCTAAAAAATGGTTTGTAAAAAAATTAAAGACGTATAATTGCCTTATTTTTCTTACTTAAAAAAGCTGAACAGTTCGTTTGTTTGAACGCGCTCATATAAGGAACTACTGGTTCGAATTAAAAAATTCTTTTTGTGTTGAATAGTCCATTTATTGAGGAAAGCTATAAGTATGACGCTATGGGGGGGGGGGGGGGGACTAATAGCAGTGGAGCAGCAATAAAAAATGTTATGAAAGCGGGAAAATTTATTTCTATTCTAATATTATAAAGCTGAAGAGTTTGTCTGTTTGAACGCACTAATTTCGGGAACTACTGGTACGAATGGGGAAAAAAAAAATTCTGTTGAATAGTCCATTTATTGAAAAAGGCTATAAGCTATTTTTTTAAAACCAGATTGATGGAAATATTTGTTATTGCAAATTAAATGTTTAATTGATTGTTTAGTTCTATGAATTCGTAATAGATGGTGGGGTAAGTTAACTCTTCGAGAGGGCGCTGACTGACAGTGTCAATAGCTGCGAGGAACCCTGCCCATGCTACGCTGTTGTGTCAGGGAACAGATTTTTGAATGCAGTTTTTTTTTTTTTCGATGTTCAGGTACATAATTTGTTTTTGTAGTACTTTTCTATTGGGTTTTGTTTTCCTTATTTCTTCAACGTTTGTTTTTGCTCTTATAGTTGAAAATAGTTACATATCTAAGTAAATAATCTGATTTATCGTATTATTCAATTGTGACTGCTCTTTATAACGTTTTTATTATAGCACAGTTCTTTTGGCGATACACTTTAAATTGCAGGGGAAAAAGCCGCTTCACTCGCTAAAGGGCAGGGTTATGGTAGCGCGGTTGCTTGGCGTGTAAAGCGATGAACTATGTAGTGGAAGGATTATTTTAAGTTTTAAAGCTACTGTTAATCTTTTTATGTGTTTTGGAGAAATTCCAGAGAGAGTTTAATAAGTCTTTTGAAAAGGTGTGTAAGCATTTTAGTTGAAGAAAAAGGATCACTTATCTTCAGAAGGGGGTGGGGGCGTGGATTTTTTTTTTTTTTTTTTGTTCAACGGGCTTCCTTTAACTTCTTAGCACGGCCATCGCCGTGCGGGTACTGCTAGTAAAAAATAACTGTTGTAAAATAAAAGTTTTTTTTTTTTTTTTCTGGCTGCATGTTTTTTTTTTTTTTTGCTTAATCTATCAATTTTAATTACTAAAAGTAGTACTTTTGACTGAAGGAAAAAACCCCATTGCGATTTCCCGTTTATTAGTTTACTGTATGTAAAATCCTATTCCGCATCCAGCCATAAGAACGTAATCCTAAAAAAGAAGAAAAAAAAATCCTTTGTCATAATTTACCAGTGTTAAGAGAGCACAAGTCCAATCCTTTGTAAGCACCAAGCGACCGTTTTCCCCATCTCGTGCAAAATAGCGACTGCGTGACTGACATCAGTCTGACTCTGGTGTACAGAATCTACAAAGAGTGCAAACGAATGCTTGTGACAAAATTTAAAATTTGAAGATAACCAGTACAAATGGTGGATGAACCTCTCCTCTGTCTTGGGGCAAGACAAGAGATAGTATTAGTAGCTCTGGTAGGTGCTGCTATACAGTATGAGTCATAAAATATTTTTAATGAAAGCCTACCTAGGACCCTTTCTTTAAACGCATTTTACTCAAAACTTGAAACTGTCCTTTGCTTTCACTGCCAAAGTGTTTTTTTTTTTTTTTTTTTTCCCAGAAAGAGCATGCTTTAAAATTTAGGATCTGACCATTTTGTAAATAGATTGACAAAGTTTAATATTTAAAATATATATTTTAATCGTTGCGCAGATTCAATTTCATTTTTTACGCTTCTGCACATGACATCATAAATGATGAAATGCCATTCACTAATGCCATTAGCGCAGAGCGTAATATTTAATTCACATCTTTACTTGCATGTACTGGCAACGACATAGTTGACAGTAAACGTAGAGCGCAATATTTCATTCCCTTCTGAATTATCATAACCTGGAAACGAGGTAGACAACAAGCCTAAACATTCAGCGCCCCAGTGAAATACAAGGCAAAACTCATCACTTGTGACGTCAAAAAGACCACGCCTTGTTTAAAAAAATCGGTCATTTTAAAAAATTAATTAAAAAATAACTTTAGGGAAAATGAAAGTTTTTTCTGGATCCATGTTATTTTTATTTTTTTATCTTTATTTATTTATTTATTTATTTTTATTTTTTTTTGCTCATTCTATCAACTTCAGTGACTAAAAGTAGTACTTTTGACTGATGGAAACAATCCCATTAAACCAAAAAAGCAAAAAGTGAGGAGTGGTAGGAAACTCACTCGAATGAGCGTAATGACTCAGAGGAAATTATTCAAACAGTTGATTTGCAGATTAAAAAATTAACAGGATCAATAAGCGGTTGTAAATAAATAAAAATAGCAACTATTGCAAAATTGTTGATGCACAAAAATACAAGTTTAGTACTCAATAAAGATTCAGTCTTAAGATGCTAAATAACAAGGATTCAGTTACATAAGTTTAAATAACAAAACTAGAAATTCAATTTCAAAACACAGGTTTAATCAAAATAACACAAATTTTGGAAGAAATAAGAGATTTTATTTGGAATTTTGGAGCGTAATTGTTTTTTTGTTTTTTTTAATCAAAGCATTTTTTAAAGCAAAAAAAGGGAATAATGAAACAACTGAAAGAAGTCAGTTTATTTATTCTGTAAGGAAAAGTGCTGTCTTAAGTGAACCATGCTTATAGCGTTCGGTACTAATTTCAGTTGCTGTTTTAATTTTCCCATTTTTTATCAATATATTTTCCCTTATAGGTCTAAATCATGCAGTTTATGACATTTACAATAATTCATTAGCATTGCATTACTTCATTTTATAATATTGTCATTATAAGGAAAGGTTCTAAGTATTAAAAGACTGAAAAAGAACACGTTTTACAAAACTATGAAAAATAAAAATCTATTGATTTCTATATGTAAATAAGTATAAATATTATAAATATTATTTACGGTAACCTTATTACGGTTTAACTCATCCTGGATGTAGTTAAAAATCATCGCAGAAACTCAGAGTATCTCAGAAATTAGACAAACCTTAAACTTCCTTTTCAATTTCTAGGGAGCTCCGCCCTCTGCTCGTTGTCGCTCACCAACCCCCGAAGATTGCTTCGCTATCTTATTTGATTTGTAAAGATTTAAATCGTTCATAAGAAAAAATCAGATTAACAAACGCGTTATACGAGTTCCGTTTCGAGCAAAATGAAAATCTACCTTTTCCTCCCGTAGAAATATAGAATTTAAGTAAAGAGCTCATAAAAAGAGCACAATCTTTCTCCCACGCGGAGACAAAAAGAAATGAAAAAAAAAAAAAAATAATAATTTAAACTTTTACATCTTAAATTCAAATTACGTTTTTGTGTGTGTGGGGGGAGGGGGGGAGTATGTTTGTTCGTGTGTGGGAAGTATGTGTATGTGTGTGTAGGCATGTGTGTGTGTGAGTGGATAGTTGTGTGTATGTGTTTGTGTGTGCATGTGTTTGTGTCTGTGTATGTGTATCTGTGTATGTGTAGGTGTCTGTATGTATGCGTGTGTGTATATGTGTTTGTGAGTGTAGATGTTTGTATATGTGTGTGTGTGCAGGTGTATGTGTAAGTGTAGACAAGTAAGTGACGCAACCTGGAGACGGTTTTCGCTAGAGGAGCAGCATCGTGAGGCCTGTTGACGGTTGACGGTGGTGCTGCAGAGGGAGGCGGTGGGAAAATAAAATCATCGGACATCAAAACAGTCAAGTGAGAACAATAAGCAATCGTGAATGCTCAAAAAACGCTTTGACGAACACCCCTTTCCCGGGTTCCAAACTAACTTGTGCAAACTTGCACAGCTTTAGGTTCTAAGGGGCTCCTGAACATTGCTAAACGATAGTTTTGTACGTTTGGGAAGTCGTTTTCAAGTTCGTGGTCTTTAGTAATATATTTTGGTGAATGAATGGCTAATGTCGTCGTCACAGGGTAGTCCTCCAACTGAATCAATACCTCTAGTGCTGCGAGACCAGGAATTGCTCGATTTCTGGTCTGGGGAGAAAAAAAAAGAGCTGTCATCAGGGCCCTATCCAACCGGTTAATCTATAAATAGTGCTAGACACGGGGGACCCTGGAGTGTGGACACCACACTAGTTACCCCCTACTTACCTTAAGTGACGAAATATAATTTAAATCTGCATTTTTGGGCGCTATATTTCGAAATGTAATGGAAGAGACCGTATCTGTGCCTGAAAATAATTTTGACACCTACTTCAATGATGACCCCCTCCGAAACCAGAAGCTGGATCCGCCGTTGACAAAGGGACTCCAAACTCCTCTCACCCCCCCCCCCCCCACAGGACTACTTGCTGCAATAAAAATTAGTTCCTAAGCTCCTTTTGTAAAATTGTAATCTATTGAACACTCCAAGAATTGACATTTTGTGATTAAAAGAATAAATCTCAACGCTTTCCTTTTCCTTATGGAGAGAGGAAGCGGGGCCATCATTTAGTTTTGGGGGAGGGAAGCAAAAGGAAGGTGCATAGAAATAAAGGACGGTCTTCATTGAAGGAGGAAGTCAGGTCACATTGAGATTTACCCACATTTCCTTTTTTAGTTTAAAAGTTTCAATCAAAATGCTCACGTTCGACGAGCATGACCGGTAGCGACCGGTTAGTTAATCACGTGACCACTAATGATCTCTTGCTCCAATTACCCAATCAATAGCTTAGAATGGTAACCGGTAGATCATAGAACGCTGTGGTTAGTAACCGGTTACTTATCGGTAGACATGTGAGGTTCGTCGAACGCAAGCACTGTGTCAATCAAGGAAGGAAAGAAGGAAGCGTGGACGGGAATGTTTTTGCTATTTCTAATAACTCAGTTGGCAACAGCTTCTTTCAGTGTTTAAATGGCCTGTCAAAATGGCGAGCGTACAGAGGGATCACTGGAGTTATGTTGTTCTTCAATGTTTATTGTTGAATTTACTCCTTTGTAGAAATGGTGCTTTTGCAGATAAAAATAAGTATTGTATGTTAAATATTAATTTCCTCTCAATTATCTTAAATTTTAGTTGTTCGTAAATAACTGTCCACTGTGAAATTGTTTCTGAAACGTAGAAATTTTCGATCATTATATACTATTTCTTTTCCGAGGGAATGCATTCATTTAATTACAACCCACGAAAAATCATTGTTATGATTTATAAATCGTTCATTATTTACGTAGATAATAGTCATTTTCATTTCTTAACTTATGATGTTAATTAGATTAAATTATTCTGCAAATATTTTAAGTAAACTTTTCTGTTGTAGCTTTCTTGATGGACAGTTTTTCTTGTAGTATTTATAATTTGCTTCAGATCATTTCTTTCCGCTTTGAGGGAGAATTCTTTTTCCTTTTAGAAATTTATTATACTAACTATTAAGGGTAATGTGACATTTAAAAGTTAATGATCATCCCTGAAAAATAAATGCATAGATAACTTTGCGTCACGAACCTTGCAAAGTTGCAAGGGGGTTGGCTCAAATACTTTCCCTGTGGTTTAGCTGGATATTTTCCCCGTTTAAACTGATTTCAGAACAGATTAGAGTCATTAAAATTTGACATTTTTAATAACTTATTCATTGATGGCTGGAGAAGAAATGTTTTTACATTTTTGCAAAGAAAAAAGTACTAAAAACAAGGTTCTAATTTCAAAAGGGGGGGGGGGGGTCTCAAGCCCTCCTTGCCCCCCTATATGGGTGCCCTTAGGGGGGGGGGGCATTCTTCAGCATGACCCTCTCTAAAATGGTAGTCTGTATCTGCTCCTGATCTGCACAGCATCAGATGTATCCGTGCACGGCGTGCACCATTGCATATTAGCTTTGTTTCCCATGTCTTGCTGGTTTTTGGTTCTGAATGAAACCCTGAATCCAATACTCTATCCACTAGGCTACCTACCCGTGGCTTGTCATCTGTCTTGACATTATTCATATCTCTTTCACTGTTGGATTAAATATATCTATTTATAACCAATTGCCTTGTTTGATTTGTGTATTTTGCTTTATTTCTTAAAATTTGCCACTGGAGTTTCTTATAAGGTTTTTAGTGTTGGTTTTTTTTGGTAGCCCTTCATCTTTTGATGTTTATACCATTTAAGTTTTTAGATCAATGTGCTGAGGGAACCATATAACAGTTTGTGAAACATGGAGCCTTGTTTATGGATTAGATCAGGGGTTACCAAAGGGGGTGCTGCAAAATTTTCATGGTATTGATGGGGATAGAGCGGGGTGCCATGAGAAAATTAATTCTTTAAAGGGTGCTGCAAATCAGAAAAGTTTGAACCCCTAGATTAGATACTTTTGTAGTTTTCAATTTTTTATTGTATCTGTCATCTTAAATTATTATTAATTAGATTATATTTTTTTAGACCACATATCAACTTTGTGCACAAAAGAAAGAAACCTTCAAATGTATAAGAAAATAGATGGTACAGTGTTAACATCAGAAGGCGAAGATAATTTGTCTTGTGTCCTCACTTTTCAGACTGACACTATCTTACAGAGATTTATGTTGAGATTTGAAAGATTAGCCTTGGACTGCAATGATCATCTGTTTATATATGATGGAGCTCACGCATTTGGAAACCATAAGGTATGATAGTATAAGCATTTTGTTTCATTTTTCTTGCTGTTTTTGGTAAAATTGTTTTACATTACCAACTAGCAAAAATACACGGCATTGCCAGGGTCAGTAATAATTGTGAGAAACAATCGCTAATTTCTCTCGTTTTCTGTTTTAACTGAAAGAACTCAAAACACACCACTTTGATATGATTAAAAATCAAGCTTCTTCCTTACCCATAAAAGTAAAATAGCAATAAGTATAAAGAATGAACGAGTATTCATTTAGAAACGAAAGCACAAATTAAAGCAGATAATAGTTTGAAGAATTTCAAAAATATGAAGTAACTAAAACAAAGATCATTAAAAAAACCATGCACTTTATTTGATTGAGTAGTACACACACAAAAAAAGAAAAAAAAAGCTCTCTACTATGTTTCCCTAAGTGTGCAAAAAGTAGTTTCCAAATGTTTAAATGACTTAAAACTCATGATTGCTCCGGAGAAGCCTTGTTTCAAAATTTTCATTATGATTACTTTTAATATTGCTGTTGTAAGGCAACGAATTTTCGTAACAATGGGTTTCGTATTTAATCATTTAATGGAGAAATTACTGACATTTACTGTTTTCTATCATAGCAGTTTTAAACTAAGTTTGTTAGGAATAAATTATAGCCTAAGTTGCTCCCTGATAATGTAGCTATCTATGGTGAAAAAATGGTTAAAATCGGTCCAGTAGTTTTGAAGATTACCCCAGACATATATACACACAGAAGTCTCCATTTATGTATAAAGATATAAGTCAAATAATATTGGAATGTTTATCATTCTTATTCTACTGCTATTTTGAAAATGCCCAAAAGTTCTCCAAAATAGATTTTACCGAATGAAAAACCCTTTTCATTTCATTATGATGTTTAAACTTGTTAAACAAAAGCAATTCTTTTTTTTGGGGGGGGGGGGAAGCAGCAAAAAAAGATTTTTATTCACAATTAGTAAACAAAACAATATATAGTATATAGAATTTAGAAAACGAAAGCATGCCTAAAAATTTCTTATAGATTTTTATGGATGTACGTCACGATACATTCACAAATTCATCGTTAGTCCTTGAATGTTTTGATTTATTTTTAAAAAGATGCATTGAAAGAATTTGAAGGAATTTTGTTGCCAATTTTTAGAAAAATTTCTTCAATTATGTTTACTCTGACGATCAGAAAAAAATCCATTTATTGTAGGATGCCAAATTTAGTTCATTGAAAAAATTGACTAATTTAAGGCTTCCCTTTAACTGAATTTTCAATTAATAACTCATTCAATATCTTACCCCATTTCACTTTGACTCAATGCTTCACCGAAAATTGTCAAGCAATGTTCGAAATTTCATTCCTTTTGCATCTTGTGAGTGTTTCAATTATTTTAAAAATTGGAAGCTATTTCAGCCTATTACCTTGAATCTTATTTTATTTTTTATTTTAGCACTTTATGTTTTGTAAAATTGTTTTAAGTTATTAAATAATTGACCATAATAATCTGCTGTTATTTGACAAATCTGCAGCTTGAAGTAGGAGCACTCTTGAACTGTACGCAGCTAAAAACCATGTATTAGATGTGGATCGAAACTTTTGTGAAGATTTAAGACACAAAAATCACGGCGTGTATAAAGCAAACAAGTACAGTTTGCTCTCTATTTAACGACTTTCAAAAGACTACAAAAAATTGTCCTTAAATAAAATGCTTCTAAAACTACAGTGGAGTATCCGGGACCATGAAAAGTCATCTTTAAATAGAGAAAGTCATTAAATAGAGCATTGTTAAACAGAGAGCCTACTGTATTTGAAAAATATTGCATCTTATGTTTCCTTATAATGCCATCAAAAAATTATTTTGAAATCACTTTTGATTTTTTTTTTAAATGAATGGTTTTACTATATTGGTCTTTATTTTTTTTTTTTACACTATGCTTTTCTAGTTATTTTAGGTTGGTGGTAGGCAATCTGATCCTTACTGCTCACTATTAATGATTAATTTTGAAGCTTTTACAGTGTAAAAGGTTTAGTCTAATCTTGAAATTTATACATGAACTATTATAATAATTATTGAGAATTTTCATTTTCTTCTGCCAAACTTTTATTTTTTGTATAAACTCTTTATATTTTTGTGCAAAACTGTAGTTCAATTTCATTGCTTTGTTTTCAATTTTATTTTGTTATAAAATGCATGTGTTATGCTTTTTTTTATAATTTCAAATGTTTTTATTTCTTCTAATGCTTGCTTTTTTGTGTATAATTTTTAGTTTTCATTTCTTTTACATTCTTGGCAATAAATACAAACAGTTGGAAATAGCATCCATTAAAAGGTAATAATTTTTTATTGTGTTTTTCGGTACAATATTTGTAACAAACAAGAAATGGCTTTACCTTTATGCAAATGTATAGTCATTTAAATTTTACAATTATAATTTTTTTTAAAAATGTGTCTAGTACAAATGTAGTTTAGATATTGACATGTATGCAGTGTTTTAATTGAAAAAAATCTGTGTAGTATTAACTTGAATCTGAGGTTTGCTTGGCGAATTTTGTAAATAATACTTGTAATGTTTTTGAGTTTTGTTTCAATCTGAGTAGAAATTTTAAAAAAGTTTTCCCAAATAAAAAAGTGTAGTACTTCGAAATGAGAGTTTTCTCTTCGGGGTCCCCCACACCTACTTGTGGTTTAACCAGTTAAATGGTACCCTGAAGACAGCTCTGATTTTTTTTTATCCAGACCTGAAGCTGAGCAATCCCTGGTCCAGCACCCCCAGAGGTATCGTTTCATTTGGAGGACTTAGTGACCATGAGCATATTTAATGTCCCCTAGTCACCATTAATGAAGACAGTGAATCTTTGACTGGCTAGGACCAAACTCAGGGTTATCCTGCGGCCTAGGGTTGGGCATTTTGCCGACAAAATGGTATATTTGCCTGGACAGTGGCAAAACCTGGTAAAAACCGGCATTGTATTAAAAAACAGTATTTTGTACATATAATTGAGACTTCAAATCAGACTATTAATTAGAAATTTCATTAATGTAAATTTGGTATATAAAACTTTAAAATGTTTTTTGAGGCTTGTTAATTAAAATATTTGAAACATGTGACCCAAATAAGATGCAAAATACTGAAATTGCATTATTGTGTGAACAAACACATTACTGTCAGTTTTTTTTTACTACACTTGCAAGTTAATCTATGGATTTTTGTGTCTGTAGATCCAATTTTTTAAATTTGATGCATGAAATTAACAGACATGTTGAATTCATCCAGCAAGCTCCCTTCTTTTTTTCTTCTCTGCATACAATACTTGGATCTTTCAAAAATTACTAAATTCATTAAAAATATTGAAAATCACATGTCTGATAAAAAAAAAACCTAATCTGTTTTGCAAATAGATTTATATAATGAAGAGGGATCATGAAATAAAAACTTATTTTTCAATCTCTCAATTTAGTGTAGAAAGTCATGTCATCTTTTCCAGTAATATGATGTAGAAGACACACTTGCACATATATGTTGTATGTACTAAAAACATGTATACCTACAGTTGAACATTCAAGCAGCTAATAATTACTTCAAAAGCAACATGACTACATTTAGAAAATGCAAAGTCAATTTGTATTGCATTTTTTAAATACTGACTATTTCTTGTGTCTTTTTTTTATTGCAAAAAATATCCCCCCCCCCCATAGGCAGGCTTGGCTCCTGGGGTAGGCGACCAAGACGGCCCGCCAAGGGGGGCAGATTTTAGGGGCGGCAAACTTTGAAGTTGAAACTTTTTTTTTGAGTATGAATATCTGTTTCAGCGCCATGAAATACACTGCTTCAATACTAAAAAAACAACAATAATTAATAATTTAGAGTGTGTACCAGTGCTTGGATAGGGTAAAACTCAGTTTGGGATTTAACTAGAAACTTTTGTTTTAAGTACTTTACTATGATTTTTATTTTATTAATATATTTTATATTATTATTCTAAAAATTCAAGGGGGGGGGGCACTTGTCAATTTGGCCTAGGGCGGTAGAGCTACTAAAGCCGGCTCTGCCCATAGGAGATAGTTAAGTAGATTTATAATTTAATGTTATAACTCCTTCCAAATGTTTACTACTTAAGGGTCAAGTGTGTTATGCACTTTCTAACAATCAGAAACTAGAGTGAAACAAGCGTAAATATTTTTTTAGTTCTGTTTATATTCATATAATGTGGGATAAATATTCATCTTTTATATATTTTTTTCAATAATAAATTTACCGTTTAATGTGAGTTTCTCTCTCTCTCTCTTTTTTTTTAAACTGATTTTTCTATTGTTCTGTAAGCATGGCAAAATTGGTATTGCTTCTGTTAAAAAGAACTGGAAACATAAGGTTTAATTGTTTAACAGTTACAGCTGTTCTTCAATATTTTCAACTTTATAATCAAATCCAGTGAGTTATTCTCCCTCTTTCTTATGATCAATATTTAATAGAACTAAAAAAAGCATTTTATTAAATCGATACAAATTGAATAGCACTTGCATTTAGATAACTGTTTCAATTAATGCATTAACTATTCTAAATAATAATTAAAAAAAAAAACCGCTAAAGCAATGTATTATTATTACCAAAGTAAAAACTTGGTGAAAGTAAAAATAGTTACATTGCTCGGAAAATAAATAATTTCCATTTTTACTGCTGTGGCAAATAGGTATTTTTGGCAAGACGGTTTTTACCGTTTTTTTCCACCTAATGGCAAAAATGTGCCAATATTATTGCAACCCAAAAAGAGACTGAGCATCTCCTAGTTTCAAAGGTTAATCAAACTAAATTCCTTGCACATCAGACTAAAATACTAAATATTATTAGACTAGAGTAAAATGTACTGTGATCTGTTTCACCTGACTTTTAAAATGTACTTATATTATTAATTATTATTTGCCCAGTATTAAAAAATGTTTACATAAATAAATGAACATAAGTACATGTTATTTTTTGAATATCAGGAAAAATGCCAATTTAACCTTGGAAGATTTCAATTTGTAAATATATTTAAAAAATCAAATTGATAGGGTAATTTCGCTACAAATTAGTAATAATTTTTTTTTTAATTAAGGCAAAGTCAAGGTGAACATTTATTCCCACTGGGAAAAGGGGACTGTATTTTTGGACTGTTGAGGAGAAAATAATGTTTTGAAAGCATATTGTAAGAAATAAAAATTGTTTTAAAACATGAAATGATTTGACAGGAAAAATGATGCAATTAAACTAATATTTGTGCAATGAAAATCAACTCAACAAGCCCTTTACAAACAGAAATAGTTGAAAAAACATCGCAAATACATGCATCAGTTGAGTAACAATCGGTTTCTGCTCCAATGTTACAGATATAATAAATTTCCCACAATATGATAGCTGGACATACCTAATTAAAATATTCCAAAATTAAAACTCACTATTTTCATGGCAATAAATTTCTTTTCTATTATGCTAAAATACATAGAAAATTGAATTTATTTCGCATTTAATTTGCGCTACTGGCATGAGCTTTCATTTAGTCCTAGCCAGAAAAGTAAAGATTGAAAAACTTTTACCCATGATTCTTTGCAACTCAAGTTGGAACTTTCAATTGAGACTTATACATTACATGAAAAGGATTCATCCAGGTAATCCTTTGGCTCCAAATAAATGTTTTGACTACTTACGCATAACCATTCCGAAAGTCTGCACAACCGACATGGTATAAAAACTTGAGTCAAGCATATATTGCTTTTTTTAATCAATATAAATTCATCTTTTTAAAACACAAGAACCAGTCCTCATAGATTAACAAAAAACATTTTATATCCTTTAATATTTTTTTTTCTGTGATGTTTTATAATGCACTGGATTTTTTTAAAGATTGCTATTTGAATGTGAGATATGTTGCTGACACAATTTTGAAGCAATAAAAAGAGTTTCAGATAAAAGTAACACCTGAAAGTTTTGTCATGGATTGAATATGAGGCGAAGTTTACCATGTAATTTTTTTTTTTGGTTTTTAATGGAAGTGTTTGGAATATTTATCTGGGACTTAAACTAGCACTTTTCCTAAAATTTACCGTATTATTCTTTTAAATTTTGAATTGTTCTCGTCTTCAAGGTAAGTTCAAAAAGAAGTACTAATAAAATGTAACAATTGTAACATAATTATAACATTTTAAGTTAAAAGCTTAATTAGTTACTCCTCAAGTATTGCTGTAACTGAAGTCTTATTTATTAACTTAAATAGCTCTATAATACTTCAAATCTTTGTGCAATAAAAGTTTGCTTAAATGTTTTAACCAGAACCAATGAGTTTTATTACAGCTTTTATATTGTTTTTCATGAAATCAATTATTTGCTCAAACAGTTTTGCAATTATACATGCATATTTTTAATAGAAACCTTGGTCAAAACTGTTTTCATATGTGTTTAAATTTAATGCAAAATATTTAATGGAGATTTTAAAAATAAAATACAGTAACATTTTGAATTATGCCCCTCAGTATTGCTATATTTCTCATATTATCGTAACAAGTTCAACAGGCCAGGAGAAATCGGACAAAAGGAAAATCCATGGATTTTCCATGTGTTTGACATACAAAATAATTGCTGTGTTCTTATAGAACTATTTTTGTGTATAATTTATGAATTATAAAATCTTCAAGTTTAAATCAATATTATCATTTAATTAAAATGCATCTTATTGCATAGTATTTATATGATGACTCAAAATATTAGTTCTTCACTGTCCTGTTCTAAGTTCTGAATTGAATTTCATCAAAAATTTCATATTATCAGTGGCAACCCAATGTTATGTTTGCCAATGAGTAACAATGTTTATCTTTGATACAACAGAGACATTTTAAGATCTTTTAATTTCACTAAAATACAGTGGAATCTCAATAACTCGACACCCCGGAACATGAAAACATGTCGACCGAAGTAGATGTCAACTTACTGAGGTTCCATTATTTAAATTCCTAAAGAGTTTCTCTATCACCTACTTCCTAATGTTACCATTCACATTATAAAAATTAATTTCAGTAAATAAATTTTTTTTTTTTTGAAAAGTACATAATAAAATCACTTATTTGAATATCTCACAAAGAATAAATCTATAATTTAAAAAAAGGAGTGAAAAAGCTTCTGGTCAGTCAGGTCTGT
Source organism: Uloborus diversus (assembly GCF_026930045.1). Classification (NCBI taxonomy): domain Eukaryota; kingdom Metazoa; phylum Arthropoda; class Arachnida; order Araneae; family Uloboridae; genus Uloborus; species Uloborus diversus. The sequence continues at coordinate 76,124,673 of NC_072736.1, read as the reverse complement.
TAAAGATCAAAAGTCCTGCTCAATACATGTGAGCAGTATGTGCAAAACATGTCATGGAGCCTTTTTTCTCTGGAGGACTACCATGGGTACATTTATCCTATCCTTTCATAGCCTTTTAGAATTGCAATAACAGCACAGTGTGGTGGCTGACTTCCCTGGTTAAAAGATTTGAATTCTCTAAAAGAGCTTTCCAGAAAAGGATTGACTGACCACAAAACCGCAGCATAAAATTAGGAGAGAAGGTAAATCTGAAAGAATGTCGGTAGCCAAAGTTGGACTAAAATTGCAATTGAATGTCGCCTTATTGGAGTTTCTGAAAATGTATGCAAGTTAAAGAGGTTATTAGCATTGGGAGAACCATAAGAAAAATAAATGTTGGGTTACTGGGGGAGTCAAGTTACTGATGGTGGTTACATCCATTATTACAAAATATTGTTTAAAAAAACTATGTATCTATATTTTACCTTTAGTCTTTATTCCTTTAAGTTGATATTTATTAAGTGTATTAAATTTTTATGTAAATTTGTAGGTAGATTTGTCTTGCCGCAGTACTAGAGCTGATGTTGGGACCATCTTTACTCAGAGTAATTTTGTTACACTGAAGTATGTAACAGATAAATGGACTCAGCCTGGAAATGGGTTTAAATTAGTTATTACTACATTTAAAGATTCCCGTAAGTCTATTAAGATATATTGAAATCTCCACAATTGCTATTTTTAATTTACATGAAAAAAATTCTTTATTTGATTTTTCAGGTAGAGGAGGGAGTTACATTCATTTAATTTATAATATTGCTTTCAATTATTACCATGGGAGCCAAAATTTTAATCGGGGGGGGGGGGGGTGCTCAGATGTTTTCCCCATGGTTTAGCTGGATATTTTACCCATGTAAACCGATTTCAGTACAGATTACAGTTATTAAAATTCAACATTTTTAACAACTTATTCATTAATGGCTGGAGAAGAAATGTTTTTACATTTTTGCAAAAATAAAAGTACTAAAAGCAAACAAGTTCTAACTTCTAGGGGGGGGGGGGTCATGAGCCCCCACTTGCCCCTTCCCCCCGCCCATATGTGTGCCTATGAATATTATTACATGATTATAAATATCTTTGTAATTGTAATAAAATGTACTATAGTTTTCTAATTAGGATTCCATGAGTTTTCTTCGTGTATTTTCCAAAAAAAATCTAGTAAACTTTTAAAATTGGTTGTTGCTGGCTTTAAATCTTTCTGTATGTATTGTTTTAAATATAAGTGTACCAAATGTTGATTATAATGAGCTGCTGTCTATAAGGTTCACAACAATACATTTCACCGTGTAACCTCAATTGTCAGAAATTCTGTCAATCAAAATTCATTTGAACAAAGCTAAAATTGATCAATATAGGAAAATATGACAGTGCTCTTAAAATTGCAAATTAAGGCCATCTTTAGAGAACCTAGGGGGAAGGAGTACATGATTTCTCCTCTGAAAATATTTCAAAAGGATATTAAAAACACTACTTTAGACTTATTAGGTGACTTACGGATATTTCTTCCCCGAACATTTTTCAAAATTGAAGCAATAAAATGTGATTTTAAGCTGTCTTTGAGTAACTTTAGGGGGAGGGGATGTTCCTTCTCCGAAAAAATTCAAAATTGAAGTCTAAAAACTTGTAGGCCATCCAGGGCCGGATTTAGGAGAGGGCAAGCGGGCTACTGCCCCGGGGCCTCCACAACAAAGGTGCTCCCACAATGAAATTTTTACAAAATATCCTAACTTTCACGGGTCAAAAATATCGGATATATACATATATATATATAAATATTCGGATATATATCAAAGTATCGGATATTTTCGAAAATATGATGATCTTTTCGAACCCTGAATTGGTGCCTCCACTCTTTCGTTGTCCCGTGGTCTCCACACTTCCAAATCTGGCCCTGAGGCCTTCTTTGTGAATCTAGGACAAGGGGTTCAGGGGTTTTCCTAGGAAATTTTTTTGAAGCAAAAAAAGTATTTAAGATGCTATTTTACTCCTACTTTGCTGAAATAAGAAAATGGAGTTTAGGGGCTCTTCCCCAAGTATTTTTCAAAGCGGAAGTGTTAAAAATGTATTTTAGGCTATCTTTGGGTTTTTTAAGGAAAAGGAGATTGAGGGCTTTCCTTTCCCTATTTTTAACGAAATTGAATACTCTTGCCCACTTGTAAGCTATTCTTTAGTTTTAGAAAAAGGTGTGTCCCTTAGGGGGAGATACCCCTAACATTTCAGGTTTTTAAATGTTGAGGTTTTCTTTTTTTCTTAAGTGAGGAGACTTTTTGTGGGAAACACTTCTTTTGTTAATGGCTTTTCTGTGTTGTTAAATAAATTAAACCAATTGTTTAAAATCATTTTTTTCCATAACAAGTTTGCTACCCTATAACATTTTTCATGTTATAGCTATTTATACAATATGTTTTAAATTAATGTTTTATGGAGTAAGGCTGGGCGCATCATGGTAACACAGACTAGTTTTCTCCAGATTGAGAAAAAGGCAGGGTGCTTCCAGATGAAAGGGCATCTAAATCCAATTAAAAGGGCAATCTTGAATATAAATTTTGTAGTAGAATTGGTGCTTTTTTATGTATACTCAGTATTGCCAATTGCTACAAAAACGTCATAGTTTGTACGAACTGCAGCCTTGAACTACAACGCTAAGTTAAACATGTCAGAAACTTACAATTTTCTTTCTTTTTTTTTTAATCATAAGAAATATTTCAATCATTACTGATAATAATATCCATATTATTATTTAGATAACATAGGCACAGCCAGAAAAATTCTTGGAAGGGTTTTCAAAATCAAAAATTGTTGCTTTCTTTTTCATTTGTTTCTAATGTGAAAATATTTTTAAATACATCTAACCAAACTGCTTCTATTGCTTAGCACATAATTATTCTTAATATCACTTGCTTAAAAATAATTTATAAGTAGCATTGATGTAACAATGACTTTAAACAAAAACAGAGTGCCCAATGTATTTATAATAACCTTTATTTTAATTTAAGATCCAGTTATATTGGCTTCTTCTCCAGATCATTGAAAACAAATCATTACAAGACAATAATTGTCCTAAAAAAGATTTGTGCAGCACTTTAGGTGCTGAGTGATCATGATAACCTTTTGAGTTTTATTAAGGCCATTTCGTCCCTCTTATACCAGAAAGAGTCACGAAATATGGTTTGTATATTTATGAACTGAAAAATAACTTGTGATTGCTTCTGAAAGCAGCAAGTTATTTTATTAAAACCTATGTCATGTGAAAATGTTTAAATACTGTTTTTTTTCCTTCATTCGTGGAAAGAAAAAATATGATGAACTTCTGAGAGGAGTTTTAATCCCAAAACCTCTCCCATATCTGTGCCATGTAGATAATATTGCTTTTTTGTTTAGTAATGTTCCAAATTTTTGTTTAAAAATGAACAAAATGAATTTATCATAATCCCTTTATAATAAATAAAATTTAGGTTTCAAAGAAATTCTGGAAGGAAGTCTGTGGTGAGCCTGCGTCCAGGAGACCTCATAGCACCTACAGCCTTGAAATTTTTTACAAAATTACTTCGAGCTCCGAGGGTGTGCACCTCAGGTTTTATTTTTTAAAATTCAAATAAGTTTTTCGTAATTAATTTTCTAAGCTCAATTTTGCATAAATTGCCTATTAAAGGGGTGAAAAATTAGTTGCACATATTAATATTATATATTGTTTGAAAGGGTAAAATTTTCCGCATTCTATGCAATTTGTTTCAATACTCTAACTTAAATACGGCTGCAGTTATTTGCGTTTTTAGCTCAAACTTTTTTGGGCTTAGCTAAAATTTAGGTAATACTTTATTCATTAAATCTATCAGTAAAAAGCGAAGGAATTATCCCCCAATTTGCAATGCTCAGGAGCCCCTTAGCCCTTACGGCTCTACAAGTTGGTACAAGTTATTTTGAAACCCGGGGAAAGGGTGCTTTTTGATCCAAAGGGAGCTCATAATGCGTTTTTAATCTGTTTCTTTTTAATTGACGATTTAAATCTTTGCGGATCAAATAAGATTGTGAAGCAATCTTTGGGGGTTGGTGAATGTTAGCAAGCAGGGGACAGAGCTCCATAGTAAATGATAAAAAAATAAGAAATTAAATATATTTTCAAAATAAACTTACTTGTCCCTTACTTGAACAAGAAATTATTCATTGGGTCTGTTTTATTTTTTACTAGTGGTACCCGCACGACTTCACACGTAGTTGAAAATTAAAAGGTCATTTTGTTCGCCTAATAAATTTAAATAACAGATGACAAATTTCTCGCCAATTTGCTATGTTTATTTGCTCGCCAATGTTATTGTTCCAGGTTATCACACATTATCACACATATATTGCCACAGAATCTTTTGCAAATATTTTGAAGCGTTGTATGCTGGTGAGACTCTTAGTTGACGGGAATCAAGTGAGAGATGCTGTAGTAAATTATCAAAGTTTGCCTGTGCCAATTAAATACTGGATTGAGTCTTCTATTGTGTGCTAATGTATGCACATTAAAATGAACTAAAGAAGTGAATATGAATTAAATGAATTATGATGATTTGGTAATTTTACTCTTCCACATGATAATTTGCTCGGTAAAATTTTCTGAAAATTGGAATAGAAAAAGAACAAAATCAAATTTTTGAAAAATCCTTTCAAGGTGCACACCCCCAAGCTACAAACTAACTTTGTGCCAAATTTCATGAAAATCGGCCGAACGGTCTAGGGGCCGTGCGCGTCACAGAGATCCAGGAAAAGATCTCGATATCCAGACAAAGACTTTCAGCTTTATTAGTAGTAAAAATTAAAATGTCCCTTTACTTCTCCCTACAATACTGTGTCCAAGAACTATTTTTTACTAATATTAGTACTAACATTATGTTACTTTTTAGCTGTAGGCTGTCGTGATTTTCTGTGTTTAAACAGTTTCTGCATTACTAAAGATCTGACATGTGATGGTGTTAATCACTGTGGAGACAATAGTGATGAGACAAGCCATGCCTTTTGTGTAGGTTAGTGATTTTGTTTTTTGCATTAAAAAAAATGTTGGCAGTAAAAAAATTGGAAATCTACACATAAGTTGATCCTCTATTTAAAGAGAAGAATAATAATTGTTTTTCATGTTTTTTGGGGGGAAAAACTTTTAAACAGAAGGAAAATGACATATTTACAATTGGAAATGAACAATTTTAATACTTGCATATAAAAAGACTTCATTTTTACAATGACAATTTTCGTAAAAAGTTCATTTTTATGATTATGATTTTCAAAAAATTATAGCATTTGTTTGGAATTAACTTTAAAAATGTGTGAAAGAAAAATGGCCTCTGAGCAAGATATTTGCGTCATTTCAACGAAAGTGGTGTTACTAAGTTTTTGTAATGAAATTTGTCTAAATTTGTGCTATTAGTTCGGAAGAAGAATGAGAAGCCATATTTTTAAACTTTAGAGTTTTTGAAAGTGAAGTCTTTTGAAATGCTCATTTCATTTAATCTTTTAAATTTACTAGCATTAAATGAATTTTCCTTCTGTTGATAAATTGACTTGCCTAGTTGGATCTTTTGTATTAGTATAATGTTTTTGCTTTGCATATTTTTTTCCTAAGAAATCATATATATATATATGTTTAACTGTTTATGTTCTTTTCAGATGATACCTCAGGGACTGAGATTTTGGGCATGGCTGTTGGTGCATTTTCAGCCTTTGTCACCGTTCTGGTTGCCTGTGGTATTTTTGTTGCTGGAGTAGTTGTCTGCTTGTGCAGAAGAGCTCGTTTACAGAGACAAGATCTTGAGCTTGAGTCTCAGAACACTTCCACGCATCCTTTGGTTGCGGGACACCAGCCTTATCCTAGTAAGCGTGTAATGCCAATTTTCTTTTCTCTGATTGTATCGTCCTGCTAGATGGCTAGTTCTTAATTGTGCTAAGTTATGCATCTTAGTGATTAATGGTTTGAGTTCCAGGTAATGTGTTAAAATTGTTTCAAGCATGGCTGATTTTGATTGAAGCATGGCATATCATAGTCATCGAAAGTAGATAAAATGCTCTGATTAGCTTTAAGTAGTTTAAGTGCTCTTTTGCTTGTGTGAGGCATTATGTTTTAGAATTCTTTAATTGTGTAATAAATTAAGGGGAAAATAAGTAAAAGTAAATTTCAGTGTAGTATTTAACAAAGTGTATTTTGAATTGTGAAGTTTGAAGTGAAAATTCTTTATTTCATACTGATTTTCATAGTTGATATAATTTAAAAAAATAGCAATATTTACAACTGCATATTCACTATTTCATTAACAGCTGCTTCAGAAAATTCTAAGACAGTTGATGCTGATGATGTTATGATTGAAAATTCAAAGCTGACTTCAGTATCAGAGACAAGTCATTTGAAAGGTCAAGGGTTTAAATTTCATGAGTTTTAATCACCACTAAATTACTTGAATTCCTAAAATATTTTGCGGGATAGAGTAAAAAAGGAATTGTATTATCCCCATTAAAAAAAAAAAGTTAGAAACATTGTGGCTCTGTCAATATATTATGATGCATTAAAACAAACAATTGAAAGTAAGGCACTGAAATTCCGTGAAAAACACTTCTTATTCATTATTTTAGTGTTAAAAAAGCCTTTCTTGAGCATTTAAAATGTTATATACAGGGTGCCTGCCCAATTCCATTGCCATTCCAATAATTTATGAACTGTAAGAGCTATAGTCATAAAAGTGGGGTCCAGGTATAGTACATTGCCATACACTATACCTGGGGATCCTAAACTTTTTCGATTTGTAGCACCCTTCGAAAAATTAGATTTTTACCTTTTGCCAAAATTTTTATTTTGGTGGAATTTTTTTCTCTTCCCCTCTTAACTTTGAAACTGCTGAAGCTATGTTTAAAAAACTAGTATCTAGGTATAGTAAAATGACAATGTGCTATTTAAAAGAATCACCTACAGTGCCACGTGGTGGAAAACTGCGGAATTAGCAATCCTATCTTGAAAACTGCATGAGATAGGGAAAAAAGTTATTTACTAAGCAAAAGAGCTCCATCGATTCTGTACTATGCAATTTTTTAGACACATAGTGGATATCAATACAAGTGTAGAAGGATTAAAATGAGCAATTGTCTTTTCATGATCTCTTATAGTGTGACCTTTGAAAACTATCTGAGAAAGAAAAAAACAACATAATATGTAATATTATACCCTTACAGCCTGTTGTGTCCATATTTACAAATAATTTATTAAAACCTTAAGCTTAAATGTATAGATATTTTTTTCTGTCTTCGTCTCAACGTTTTCCATAACTAAAATTTTTTAAATTTTTTTTTCCAATTAAAAAAAAATAATAAACCAAGCAAACTAGCGATTTAATTGAATACCTTTCAACTAAAAATAGTTAAATTTTAATTGTGGTTCAAAACTATTTATTTAATGGAATAATTGTAGTTTTGGTTGACTTAAGATATAAGTGAGCTGTTTTAAATAATAAGCACAAAACTAGGAAAATGCGAAAGAAAGTGAAACTTTTCATGTGTATACAATTAGTTGCATTTTTTAATCTCTTCAAAATAAATTTTAATTCTTAAAATTTCTCTCTTTTTCTGTGCATTATCCACTAAATTACAGGGTTCATATATGCTACTTACTAACTTCTTATAAACTCTTGCTTTTTAAGAAAAAAAAGGACCCTTAAAATTCCCGAGTTTTACTATTATCTCTTGCAAACTCCTTATTTTGTATTCTGTAAGTCCACCATTAAAAAAAGTAATAACATCTCGATCTTTTCATCAATCTTTGGAAAAAATTTGGCTCTATAAAATATTTAACTAAAAGGTTGAAACTTAATTAGCTTTTTTTACTTTTTGGCTTTGAGTATGATGATACAATAAGGTGTAAGACACACACAAAGCTTAAGTAATTTCTTTTTCGAATTGATTTTCTTTTTCAGCTCTCTTTAAATAAAATTTGTAACTTGGCGAAATTTTTTTTGAACATTTCACTCAGTATAATTACTTTTAAGTTTGTCAAATAAGTCATCTTTCAAACTTTTTACTGGGAATTTCAAAGAGGGGTTTCTAAATTCCTAAATATGCACATTTCTAAATTCTGTAACAGCACTTATTTTCACGACACTTCAATTTTTTCGTTAGCCACCATAATCATGAAAAATTAAGCCTTGCAAAATATTTTTTTAACATTGTTTCCTTTTTGTTCACAAAAAAACTGCCAAAATTTTCACCTTACAAAACCATTGATATCTTTATTTTCGCGAAAATTGTGACTCGTAAAAATATGTGCATTTACAGTAGTTCATAACATTGCTTTTAAATAATAAATGCAAGCAATTAATCAATGTTTTAAGTTAAACTGCCATTTGGAAAATGTACCGCCAAAGCAAAAGTATGTTGGTAGAAAATCTACTTTTCCTCCTATAAAGTACATATTTCATTTTATTAATTATTATTTTTTTATTTTATGAAACTTGGATCTTGTTTCAAAATTAGAGAAACTAGGTAGTTTAACATCTCTCCTTGTAATTTGTTAGTTAATAAAAAAAAATATCCATGATCTTGAAATATTCTAGTATCTTAGTTTTCTAAAGGAAGCCATCATTTTCAGTGGTACCTGGTTTCTATGAAAACTGAATTTAATGAGGATTTTTAATGTATTTGCCCTACAAATTAGAGTTGTTTTTAAGATAACAAAAATTACTTGGCCATACTGATTAACTTAAAAATTGTTTCTTTTAAAAACTTTTCTGCCTTTAAGAGAGAAAACCTTCAGACTTCCCCATAAGGACAATTTATGACACTATGTGCTGATCCCTTTAATTGAGTGAAACACTACTAAATGGTATGTCTACAAAAATCTAAATTTTCAATTTCTAAAAAATTTGCATGTGATGGAATTTTGATTATTTTTCCTAAAATCAGTGTCTAAAAATCAGACAAAATCAGCTATTGGCTTGTAATCATATTTTTGCTTGCAGGCGTGTGTTGTTTCGAGAAGAATTCACCCTGTGTTCAATATTTTGGTTATGCAATGATTTGCACAAGTTTTCTTTCTTCCTTTTTTTCATTACTTATAACCAACAAAGAATGAACTTTTTGTGGTTCTGAAATGTTCGATTATTATTTTATGAATTCTCTCCATTGACTATGTATATCTTCTCCAAAAATTTCCAGATAGAGCATGTATTGCATTCCCAATGCCTTATTTCACCTTGTGAAAAAATATTTATTTTTATGTGTCTGATACTTATGCATTGTATATTAAGATGCAAATTATTTTTAGCAGTGCCCAGATACACCAATTCTCCAGACAGACAAGAAGAAAAGCCCCCACCTTACCCCGGAGGAGGTTATTCTCCAGGGACTGGTATCACCTACAATGTGCACGACGAAGGCCTCTACTACCCCACAAAGTGAAAATTGGCTTGTTTAAAACCATGGTTAATTTCCCTATGCATATTCGTGGGAAGACAAGTTGGATTGAAATTGAATATTTCGTGTATGAATCTATTTTAAGATAATTGCTCATTTCTATTGCAATTCGAAAAGTTTGCTTATACTATCATATCATATGATGCAAATGACTTCTTTTTTGTTGCAAGAATAGAAATTAGTTAAATATTATGAATCAATACTGTATTTTTTAATGAAAAGTATGAAATATTTTAGTCAATACGTTATAAATTCAATTGGTCCTTGGTAAAAATTATTTGAAAATGAAGTTTGAATAATATACATTGGTAACAGGTAATATGTGTTTGTCATTTGTAGATATTATCTATTAATGATTTATAAATCAATTATGACTTACACAATATTGTGGCAATCTGTTATGTTAACTATATTGCACTTTACACTAGTAAAACAAAAAATAACTTGAAGGATAGTTTATTCAATTGCGGGGGGGGGGGGGGGGGGGCTTTGTATTTCAGACACAACTACACTTCAAGGCAGTTTAAAGGGGTTACGATTTTTTAAAAACTTTAAACTTAAATGTATCTCAAGAAATTCTTATTGGGCAAAAATATTTTTTCATTAAACTTTCAGGTTGAGAAGCCTTAATAAAATGAAATATAAAGTTGTAAATTGGCTGTAAAGTTTTTATCATATAACTGAAAAAATTCTACTTATAACATTTATTCAGTTTCCAATCCAACTATGTCTATGAATAAAAACTGCCTTTGACATGTATGTGCTAGTTTGCATTTACAGCAATACCGTCGAAATAAAAATAAATATCTGCACAATCTCTTGTGGTTTGTATTTCAGAATGTGGTATAATCAAAACAGCCTTTTTCTGAAATCTGTTTTGCTGTAATCTTTTTTCAATGTTTTAGTGTCTTAAGAATTTTTGTTTAATATCTAAAACTTATTTCCATACTTAATAAAATAATTTGAATAAATATTAATAATTTCGTCATGTTTTTGTTACTTTCAAATGCATGTTCAAACACAGAATGATTCATTTAAAATTTAACACAGTTTAGTTTTTAAAAACTGGTTATTAAAAAAATAAATTTTTACATTTGCCCAGTTTTTAAACAAACTATTAACATGAGACATACGAAAATGTTTGTCTCTTGATTGTATATTTTGTGAGACTATATAGTAACACATTACTCATTTCTATCATGAAGTGTAACATTTATGTATTATAACAGATCATTAATATTACATAGTCTTTTTCCAACTTAAATAAATATTTCAAGTTTGAGATTTTTTTTTAAAGATGATTTAAAATATGAGAGCAATATTTCATAGTTATATAAAATTTAATGCACGGAAAAAATATCTCTAAATTAAGTTGCGTATAATATCTCGAATTTTGCAATGTTTCAAAAAAGCAAGTAATTATCCATATTCATGTGGATTTTTTTGTAACATGTAAAAGTGCTAAGAATTATATTATAAATCTTTTTAAATTAAGAATGAAAGCTTCACCAAATTAGATTGCAAAAGCTTAATTCTAATCCATGAACATTAAATGAGTTTTAGAAACATGCATTATATAATTTATATTTTTAAATAAATTATATGTACAAGCAATGCTATTTGTGAGAATGAATTATATGGTCAAATATATTGTAAGTATGTTTTATAGTTTTGTAAAAATGTGTAAATTGAACATTGCACATATTCATAACTTAGTTTGCTAGAAACATACTTTGTATTAGAAAATCATTTTACATTTTAATGTTCAATACATGCTAAAAAAAAAAAAAAAAAAAAGCAGGATAAGATGTGCACCAAATTTAATTTCACTATCTTAAAGATGCAAAATTTATTGCTACCCAATTATTAAATAGACATTGAAAGATTCAAGATAAATTTCACAGCAAAATAAACTTGAAAATTCACCTAATTTTATAGAATATCAAAATTTTATTTGGTGCTGGAGTTATTAGAAATCAAATAAAATTTGTCACAAATCATACTAAATCTTGTGATTAATCAAATGTCTTAGATGAGAGATTGAAGACTTAACAATACTGTGAATATTGAAAAGGCTAGTCTAGGTAGTAGCCAAAATTGCATATTCATATCTGTAAATTTCAAAGCAATTTTGTTTGCATGTCAGTTGAATATAGACTTGCCTCATTTTGGATGTTGTTGAATTCAACACATTTTTGAGCATTTGTGTGTTAGAGTGTAAAAACCATTTTTTGTAGGATGCACAATGTAAAAGAACTGCTTCATCCAAGTAGCCAAGAATTTTATCTTGGCTTCACATAGGCATATCATTTCCTTTTTTGTATTTTTATGGGCCTTTGTATGTTTGTGTGTGTATGAAGCCAAATAAAAGAATTTCTGGTGTCTGTTTTTGTGGTAATTGTATCTCACCAAGGGCGACAGAATAGTTGGTGGAAATTGAAATGGGTGACATAAAAATTGAACACCTTCTTGAAAAAGTGAAGCATATATCGACGGCTCCATGCTAAACTGACAAATGTGAATATTGGCATTTTTCAGGAGAGCCAAAATGCTAAATATAATTTCTTTTCACCTAACACTTTTAGTTATTTTCATTTTTAAAAATTTATAGATAACTTTAAATGTAAAACTATTGCTGGAAGCAGTTAGAACCAGTAAGTTGCCTTTTTTTTGAGAACTATGACAAACCATTGAATTTGAAAAATGCAATTTTTCACGTAGGTTTAGCATGGTGCCGACGATATACACCCAAACCTGTTTTATGTGTTTTTTCTTATGCGGTATATTAAAATTTCAATCAAGACTGGGATTCCAGTGACAAAATTATTTTTAAAACGAGTGCGAGGTAGTATCTTCCGAGTGACAACATAGGCACCCGGATGGGAAGTCACTGCGACCTCCCAAAAATTTTCTTATTCAGGTAAGTTTGTCCGACCACTCAGCAAAAATTATCGTTTGGGTTGTTTTCTAGGTGAGACTTTTTTTATGCGGTCTCTATCCACCGCATTAAAACAGGTTTGGGTGTAAACACATAAAGGATTTTGATGAATATTGAGAGTAAGTTATTCAAAACATATACATTAATTTTTATTTTTCAGTTTGAGTTGACGAAAAATTCTTTTTACACTTATCATGAATGTGAATACATGTGTGTTATCAGAGTAGGAATTAAAACTTACTCTTTTTCTTACTCATGCTGAATTAAACGAAGAATCATTGGAAAATCTAAAATCATTGGAAAAAAAGTCTAAGTGTTTCTAGAGTTCCCATATCGAAACATATGTGGGGGAAAGTTCTGAGGCCAATGCCTTCTAGCGTCATCAAATATGGCTCACAATTTTGTTTTTTGGACTTCAATTCCGAAAATTTTCCGTGGGAGATCCCCCTCCCCCCTCTAATCACACTTACTGAAAGTAATAAAAAAAAATGTCATCCTGATATTACTACTTTCCATTTATAAAAAACAGTACCATTAAGGATTTAATTGATTATCATGATTAGCTTCAGAGTCCTCAAACGAATCTCTGGTTGAACGGTTTGAGAAAAGTTAATGGATCCAGAATACTGTTGAAACTGTCCAGAATGCCGTTTCATTCTTGACACTCGAAACACTTAATTTTCATTTAAACCCCTTTAAAAACATACGTATATTGTTTTATGAATAAAAAACGATATGCTTCATTTCTTAACTTCTTTTTTTAAATTTTATTTTTATTAGTCACTCCCCTCCATATAAAGAATTAGTTATATCCCCCAACAATTATTGTAGGGATACACCACTGACTTGAAAAATCAGGCGCCCTCAAGCTAGTCTTTCCACTGCTCTCTTTGGTTTGCCCAGCATGGGCCTGATTGCTATATGCAATATGGTAATAATATTACTTAATTACCTTTATTTCATCTAAACAGTACTGATTTTTATATGATAGCTTGTTTTCCACTTTTATGAGCTGCTGAAATCAACATATACAAAACAACATAGTTTATCCTTTCAAACAATGAAGAGAAATCAATTAATATTGTTAAACCACACAATAATTTAATAGCAGCAAATAGTTTTTATATCTTTTTCCTACTCTTGAAAGAAAATTATCAGCGATTTCCTATTTTATTACCTATTATAAGAGATTTTTCTCATTTAATTTTTTTTTTATTCCATGGCATGAAAATGATATATATTTTAACATTGTTTGGTAAGTTACTTAGTAACCTGCCCTGCACAAGTATTTGCGCTGCCATCAGTATAAACAAGTAAAACAGTTAAGGACAAGTGCAATAAAATTCGAATCTAATTAATAACCTCCTACGCTCAAGCATTATTTCTTGATAATCGAAGTATATATGAGAAGTGTGTTTGTGTGTGTGGGGGGGGGGACATTAAGCTGCCAAAAAAATTTAAAGCCTCGATATCTAGCATTAAAAAAAAAAACTGGTCACTGTATAAACATGTGACTGTAAAGAATGTCAATTTGGTTCTGGATGCCGAGAATATATGCTATAGAATAAAATGATCCATTACTTATTATATATATGAAAGCAAAAGAACAATTGAAAAGTGGAAGCAACTAGGACCAAAAATCCAATTAAGTGTTTTTAAACACAAAATCGTCAACAATCTCATGGGAAAATAAAAAAGAAAATGTTGGGCTAAGCATTTTTAACAAAAAGCTAATTTATGCTTTTATGAAAAAAATGAAAATGAATTTAAATAATTGTTAATTTTTTCAAATAAGCTATTGTGAGGAACTCATAACTTTGATAAGTTCGTAGTACTTTGTTCTACACTTTTTATTATAGCTTATTTTCAAGTTTTAGAATTGAAAAAGAACATGATGGTGTTTTAAATATTTATTAAAATACTTTTAACATACAACAAAACAGTTGAATTTATAAATTCATTAATTTGATGGTCTGAAAAAGAACATGATGGTGATTTAAATATTTATTAAAATCCTAATATAATTACTTATAACGTACAACAAAACAATTGAATTTATAAATTCATTAATTTAATGGTCTGAAAAGAACATGATGTTTTAAATATTTATTCAAATATTGATACAGTTACTTTTAAAGTACAACAAAACAATTGACTTTATAAATTCATTAACTTGATGGTCCCAGCACATTATTTATTTTCGGAATTTGTCTCCGCAATTAACATTAAAAATTTAAAATTTAAGTATATGAGCATATTTACCTAAAAATAGGTTTTTCTTTTTTTTGTTTCATAATAGTATCTTCTGTGCTAGTGTGGCCAATCACATTTGTGTGGATTGGATTTTGGTGGCGTCAAGCAATCATTCAGTTTTCCGCAACCAGGCGGTGACCAATGCTGAGAGGGAGAATGTAAGTTTTCTATTGACATCTTTTTAAAATAAGCATTATATTTGAAATATCAAACTGGTTCTTCAAAAAAGACTGGTTTTTACCTTATTCACCAAATAGTACAAAAATAAAGAAAGTGGGAACTGCGACAGGTCATGTACTATTAATTCATGTAGAGTCGAGGGGGGGGGGGGATGAAGCAATTTTTTGTAATTGAAGAGAGTTTACACAAGAGGCAGATAAATTTTCAGGAATAATGTATCTAAATTCTGTTTTTTATCATTTTTTTGTTGTGGACTTTATTTTTCAACTGTGAATTGCATGCCTATTTTTTTAGTAGTATTCCTTGATATATCTGCAAGCTAAATTTCCTTAATTAATTTTGGTATATACGTTTGATGAACTGCATACAGATGCAAATATAGATATAATCTCATTGAGAAAGCCTCATGCTTCATTGTCTCCTTCTTTGAAGTTTTCAGAATATTTTTCAATTTTTTAATATATTTTTGCAGACTTGTCATCTCCTACATTTTCAATGGAGACTCCCATTTTTTGCCCCTCTTTTTTGGTCAGTGCCAGATCGATAATTTTCCTAACTGAGGCAAAAACTTTAAACTGCTGCCCTTAGCCATTTTCCTTCAGGTTTCTACAGTCGAGTCTCAATAACTCGAGTATTCCTTTATCTCGAAGCTTTCATCAGGTCCCAACCTCTTGAGACTGTTGTGAAAACTTCCCATAGCTTGAACATTTTGGCCAGTCCCTTGGACCTCGAGAGTTATCGAGAGTGACTCCCCGAGAGTGATTTAGACATTAAAACTTGACAGATTTAATTTTCCCTTGGTCTATGGGCCAAAATAAAGAAAACATGTAACATAATTTAATCTAAGTCCTTAAAAGTCATAAAGGGTCATAGCTGAAATGAAATGAAGATTGATTTTTGTTTAAAAGCATTTGCGACAACAACTAGTAAACATTTTTACTTACAATTTGTCGCTTTAGAAGTAACGGAAGTCATTATTGTTTGCTCTTAAAATTCGAAAATTTCAATGGTCATTACTGTTTATTCTTAAAATTTTTGAAAATTTTGATCTTATTCAAATCATACCCTTTTAGACTTTTGACTCATTTTTTATACATAAAAAAAACTGGGTTATGTTTTTTTTTTTAATTCAGCACAATTAAAAGTGGTTTGTGCTGGGTCAATTTGAAATGAAGAAAGAGTCATTTCGGTCACATCTGCTAAAATTATGCACTAATTGGACATGATGTATAATGTAAGCAAAGATTTCAATTACCATAACATGGTCATCACACATATTCAACTGAGGTTCTCCTTTAATGAGATTGCTGTTGTGTTTCTTGACCTCATTCATAATAACTGAAACTGCTTTTTTGTATTCATTATATGAAGAACTGAAATTAGAAAACAAATAATTTAATTAGCATGAAATAAATGGAATATAAGAATTTATTTTAATTAGTATGTTAAAACCAATTTTAGTTTAAAAACAAAGAGAACAAGTGTCAAAAAGCAAAGCAGTGCTTCATTATTTTTTTCTTTAAAAAACCAAAAACAAAAAGGGAAAAGGAAAGAAAAAAAAAACTGCGTTATAAACATAACAGCCTATTACCCCATCCCCTATCCTCCATATCTGGCCACTGAGATAAAAAGACCTAAACTTTAGTAAAATGCAGTCTTATATTAGTGGTGAGAAATTAATGCTGATGTTTTCAAAACACTGATGTTTTTCTTAAAACCTCCATGTTTTTACTATTAATGTTTTTTTTCTTTCTAACACCAATGTTAATGTGTTCTATATTTTTTTCATGTTGATATTTTATGGTTGAAACAAGAATAGGAGAAAAAAACGTTATGATCATGCTTATGAAGTACAGTTAAGGCAAAAATTAAACCCTCAATCAATGTATGCAACATCAATCTCGTACCATACTGTTAGTTGTACACATTTCAAATTACTAAACAATTTTATATAATCTTTAAATACGTGTATTTTGTTACAAATATATTTTTTATACAATCATGTTTTTTGCTACATTGTTGAAACATAACAAAAATGTAAGCTATTAAGCACAGTTCTATAATGCAGTGGAGCACCGTTTATACCTTTTTGAAGGGACTGTATGAAAAAAGTGTATAAATGAAAAAGCATATAATAGGCATTAGGCATACGTTAATATGTATCAGACTCTGCAGAGACCAATTTAAAAAACGTATAAAAGAGAAACGTATAAACAGTGCTTCACTGTGTTATCTAAAATTGTAATCTCAATATATTTAAAAAAAACTAACGTCAAAGAAATTGTGAAAGGATGTCTAGGGCGGGCCTGCGTCCAGGAGACCCCATAGCACCTACAGTTTTGAAATTTTGTACAAAATTAGTTCAGACCCAGGGGTGTGCATCTGTTTTTTTTTTTGTTTTTTTTTCAATTTTGAATTTGTCTTTTAAAACATGCATTAAAACACCGGTCTTTAGATATCTCATTAAAAAAAAGAAAGAAAAACTGAATCAAGAGGAGTAATTTTGTTCCAGTATTGCAATCAATAGATCTAAATAGTCAAAAGAAATACAAATGCAACTAGACTTAATTCAAATGGCACTTTTTTTGTTTCATGATAAATATGAAAGTGTTAGAAACAACACACCAAACTTCTATCCAGTGTTGCTCAAGACAGTAACAGTGCAAGAACAAATAGAACAATAAAATTTATAAACATTGAAACAGAACTTTTCTTTTTCAATTTTCTTTTAACAAATCAATAACAATACCTGATAGGAAATTTTTCTCCTGGATCTCTTCCTAGATGGAAAAGAACTGGCTCCAAAGTATGATCTAATAGTACATGACTGGTTACATTTGTTATATCAATGCCTGGACAAAAGTCAATACCCTAAAATTAAATCTTAATGTAAGAAAATTATATTTTTGTAGTCGGTTTTGTATTGTGTGTAGGGGGGGGGGTATCCCACATAATATTTTCTTTTTTTATTGCAAAAATAATGCAAATGTAATGGAAATTGGTTTCAAACCACCTTTTTTTTTGCGAGTTCCCTTAAACCTCTAGTTAAGTTTTCCCCAAATATTTTCCCAACAACTAAGGCACTGGTATATTAGGTACTTACAAAAACGAGTTTAATGTCAAAACTGCAGCATTTAGTTCAGGAAATGTTTATGTACAAAAAATTTTAAATGGTAAAATTCTGCGCAACTTTTTACTTTTATTTTCTTTGCTTTATTTGAAGAAATAATGATGACACTAAAAATGAGAAAAATAATAAGCACTTTTTAAATGCAATTTTAGTTAACACACACATATATACAGCATCAGGGGTGTGCACAGAAATGTTTGGGCCCATCACAAATGACTTTTATGGGACTCCTTCCATATTGTTTACCCCTACGTTCCTACATATACTGCAAACCTTTTTTTAAAAATCACAAGGCTACCCTTTGGGCTCGGACCAACAGGTGTTCCTCCCAAACCTCTGTACTGCATGTCCACATTTAACCTGCACAACCTCCATTTTCACAGCTGTTTGTCTTAGATACATATTTCCAATTGCAAAAATGATCAAAATAAGATGCTGAACTAAGTTTGAAGTGAAAGAAAAATTGAGTGAAATAATATGAAATCTAAGTTTTTATATAGCCCCCAGGTCTTCCCATTCAAATCTAGAGAAATCACATACTAAAAAAAGGAAACAATATTAACAAAAGCAATGCAAACATTTACAACCAAAACTCAAGGAGATGTTCGACCTCAAAATTTTAAGGAACCATGCTGAAAATGAGAAGGGGGGGGGGGCGTGGTAGCCCGATCGGTAGAGCATCAGATTCGGGGCCGGAGGGTCCTGGGTTCGAACCTCGATGGTCGAAGACATACCGTCGTCATTAAAGGGGACTGGGCAACGTTTAATATGTTCGTAGTCTCAATGTCCTCCAAGTGAAACGATACCTCTGGGGGTGCTAGTACTAGGTAGCTATTAGCTCCTGGACTAGTTCTAAATTCTCATTAACTGTTCGATCCGGTGATGGTGCTGCCATCTATCGATGTATAAAATAATGGAGGCAAGGCACTTAGTATGCAGTCCTCGACATAAAATACAGTTGTAGTCAGTTATGACTCTGAATAGGAATAGGAATAGGAAATGAGAAGGGAACATTGCCTTATCAGAAGAACACCAATAAAAGTAATTTTGTACCAACTAAACAGAATGAGTTTACCTTTTCATTGTTATTGAAAAATTAAAAAGAAATGTTATTCTATGATATGTAAAAACACACTACAAAAGCTCCTGCAGTTTGGAAAAAAAAAAAAAATCAAATTTATTAAACCACTATAGAGCCTCCCAAAAGATGTAAATGGCCACAAGTGTAGTGGTAAATTTCAATGCTGCATTTAATTTTTCGATCAATATTGGTTTGGACTAATGTCAAGTTTTTGTTTTCTAGTTGTTTTATGCTTGCGGTTTCCCAAAACATGAATGGGAAAACCTGGGGGCCATATATTTTTCACTATTACTCTTATTACAACTAGATATATTTTTTTGCTTCAAATTTTTAACATTTTAACTCTGGAACAACTGGAAGTACGAATCTAGGGTTATATTCACATAGAGCTACCGGTTAACCAGTGACTAACCAGTAGCGTTCCAATTGAGCTACCGGTTAAATGGTTGTTGCCAAAGTCGTTCCAATAGCTTCATTGGTAGATCCACTGGTCGACCGCAATTTAAGCTAGTTGATTAAACCACGTGACATTTTTGACCTATACTAAATATTTTTCACCTGGGGCCGGATTTAGGGGAGGGCTGGCGGGGCTACTGCCCCGGGGCCTCCACAACAAAGGGGCCCCCATGATAAAATTTTTACAAAATATCCTAACTTTCACGGGTTGAAAATATCAGATATAAACATATACATCAAAATATTCGGATATATATCAAAGTATCGGATATATATCAAAGTATCGGATATATATCAAAGTATCGGATATATATCAAAGTATCAGATATTTTCGAAAATATGATGATCTTTTCGAACCCTGATTAGGGGCCTCCACACTTCCAAATCCCGCCCTGCCTGCACGGCATTTGTCTGTGCAAGCAACCGCATAATTAACCAAAAGCGTTCGATGGAGCATTGGTTGGTGAACAACTGGTTAATAACCACTGACGTCATTAGCTGTCTTATGATTAACCAACCGCAGTCTACCGGTAGCTTTATGCAAACTTAGTCTAGGACTCACAGTTGTGAAAATAGAGGTTATGCTGGTTCAACATGGGCATATAAATATGAATTAAAAAAGAATCTGAAATATAAAGCTTTGTAGCTTTGTAAGATTTAGGTTAAAAGTGGAAGTTTTTGCCAAAACTCTTGTTTGAGAAATTACAATACAAGTACCTGTATGAGAGTTTTATGAGAACACAGAGAAAAAGTAGAACATCTGGTTACTAAAAATGTGTGTCGATCAATTTTAAAAGTTATTATGATAGAAATGTTTTGTATTTTTTTTTTACATCTTTACATGGATTAGTGCCCCAAAGCCTAACTTTGTGATGTTCTGCCACGTAAAATCATTTGACCAAAATTGTTCTGCAAAATAAATTTATACATTATATATTTACCTTCAGAGCATTCTCGAATATAACAATTAACAAAAAATAGTTGTATATATGGCCTTTTTAAAAAACCATGATTCTAAAATCAGAACCGTTCCATAAGGGTGTCTGGAGTGGAGTATGAAAAGAACATTTTATTTATTTGTTCAGTACTTAGTCTTATTTCAGAAAAAAGCATTAAAGTAAAATTTTAGGCACATTCTTGACAGAAAATGCAAAAACCTGTGCTAGGTGCTATATGTCTCCATTCTCGACACCTAAAAGTGCTGTCTCTGTTCCGAGCGCTTTGATCCCATACTAAGTATCTCATTGCATTAGAAGCAGTGTTTTAATTCAGAATAAAAGTTCATGGCCAATAGTGTAATCAAGAGATGGCTACACAAAGGTGTTGAACGGAAACGTTTTGCTTTATATAGCCAATCATGGTATGGATTAGTTTTCCAGCACACTTAAGTGCATAAAGCAGGTGCAGACAGTTGAAGAACATTTTCTGCAAACGGAAGTAAATCCAAAGTTCCGGTAAATGGTGAATAAAATGTGACATTTTGTGAATTTTCAGCCAAGCGTAATTTGTAGGAATTATAGGTTTACTTCTTAATGTGAAGAAATCTGTAGAAATTGTGTAGAACTTCTGCAAAATTGAATCTTAAAAGATATTTGTAAAAAATCTGCAGAAATATGTAAAATTTCACCTGAAAATTAGCTTGAGTTTTCCCTCACATTTGAATAGAATTGTTCCGCAGCTGAAATGTGGGTGGTTCTCCAAAATCCTAACAATATTATGTCCCCATGGCCTAACATAAAAATTGTTTAACTGAGAAAGTGTTTTCATTTTTTTAATAGTTAGAAATAACTTATCTGATGTTATTCTACTCTTATTAAAACAATAACTAATTTAGTTTTTTCTACAAAAATTTTTGATTAACCAGAAAGTCACACTTTTGGCATGTCCCCATCTGATTTTCAAATGGACTTAAATTATTTTAAAATTTTATATCAACATTCCACAAATTCAATTTGTAGTACAGAATTAAGCATACTTAAAGGTGTAAAATAGCATTCCTTCAAATAAATTAAATTATTTAAATCATCAAGTTACATCGTTTTAAACTTTCTCCTCAGGTTTTCATGTCATTCTCCTGTCCTAGGAATGAGTTCAATTATTATAGATAAAAAAAGGAATTTTTAATCTGATTTTCTATAAAAGTGTTTATTTTCACCATTTCGTTGGATTCCTTGAGTATTTTGTGATTATGATTTGTCTACTGTTCTTATTAACATTTTGAAGTTCAAGAATAGGGTATGAAAAATTTTTGCTGTTATTCTCCTGGACAATATTTCTGTTTTAAATAAACAAAAAATTTTAACTTTACTTATAATGTGTGGTTGAATTAAGACGTTAGAATAGAAAAATAACATTATTTACCTTAAATATAATCCTGGGCCAACATAACAGGCAAATTGTATGGATTTTGCCATACACCTGTCCTAAAAAAAGTGTGAGACTCCTGTTCTAAAAAAAAGTCAATCCTCGTGCAAAATAATCACTCCTAGCATTGTTTCTCAAATACTTATAATACATCCCATAGAATAGAAGGATTTATTTCCAATGCATTAGTTGCAAAATAAGATTGATTGAAAAAAAGAAAGTTTTATCTGGCAGATGATAAGAAAAAATGTATCAGTGGATTAATTCTATTTATTTAATATTTTTTGTTGTTGTTCAGAGGAATCGTTCAAAAAGAGATTTACTGGTGTGACATTTGTTTATCTAAATATTGCTCGAATAGGTTAGTGAAGTTGTCATAAATTTTGTAGTTGCTTTAAAAGTGAAATATATGTTATTAATATTGCTGATTCCCTTTTTGTTTTATGTTTGTGTAATTCCTGAACCATAAAACAATTCACAGGTAATGAGAAAGTAACTTTTCTTTTTGTAAATTTTATCGTACTGTGTATGGCTATCTTAAAGAAAGTTTTAATGTAGCAATCGATTTTTGTTCATTGAAATTAATGTCCGTTATTTGAAGTGTAAGCTATTCAGAGTGAATAACATGGAAAAACCTATGTGAGACTTGTACTCGAAGAAATTGAGATGTCCGTTAAGGGAGGTTTTACATAAATTTTGTTTTGTCATTTAATAACCATTCCTTTTGATTTAGGCTTCAGTTATTTCTTTATTACTATAGTTACATTTCAGATAACAAATGAAGAAATTAATTTTGTAACTCTTCTTGTCAGTTGTGCTTGTTAGTGCTGCTTGTCAGTCTCTTGCTGTATGAAAATTCAACCCCTCTTTTGAGGGTGTAACATAGTTAAAGTGAGTTCCCTCTATTTTCTCTTAATAAGTACCTAGCAAAGAGTAAGTATGATTTTTTTCAGAATTTTTCCAGCATTTTTATTTAAAAAAAAATGATTAGAAAATGTCAGGGTTTTGGAGAATCACCCATGTCTGTTCTGCAACGTACGTCCTAAATTTAGTAGTACTCTGATTTGGGGGATTAGTGTAAATATGATATTATTGTAATACTTGCTTGATTGAATTCTGCGAAGGAGTTAGTCCAACACCAATAATGGGCTTTATACTGACCATATCTAACAGCCATTAACTGGTTACCTCGATAGTAAAACATAGGCCTGGAAAGAACAAACTAAATGAAAAAAGTTGTACATATAAGATAAAATGTTTCAAATAAATGCACAATAATGCAAAAAACATTACATTATTGTTATGAAGGAGAAAAAAACTAACACTTTGTTTAAGATGTTTAAGTGCACATGGTATTGTAGGATAATTTATAATTTTTACATTTAATCTATATCCTTTAAATCTTCATATTTTCCTACACATTTCTGTTTTAAGCATTACCTATCAATTGTAGTACCGGTTTGCAAGAAATTCATCAAATTTATGCCATCAATAACTCTGTCATTCGGAACATCAGCTGAAGCCAGATTCAAAGCAGTGGTAAACAAATCCGTTACTGAACTTACTTGATATGATATCTAAAATTAGAAATAGGCAGCAATTAAAGTAAAGTTTAAAAAAAAATTCTTAAACATTTAATGTAGACAGAATTTCTCAAATGACTAAAAATGTGTTTCAGAATTTTGCTTGAAGATGCCAATAAATTATAAACAAAAATTTGCAGTTGATAAAAGCTTGCAAATGTTGAATAAATTTAAAAACAGAAGCTATATAATATCAAAATATAAAGGCAAGCCATTTCAAAAATCAATTTTTTTTTTTTTGAGCCAACTTTTTCAAGTGTAAATTGTTGTGCAATTTTCATACTTAGAAATTAAACATTAGGTACTCAATAAAAAATTGTAGTTAATATTGGTTGTAATTTTATGGCTACTTAGCCCTCAAGGTCCTAAGCAGATAAAATGATTATCACATGAGATAAATCGGTTTAATTTTGTAATACTTTAAATGCTCAATGCATTTGCAAAATTGAGACATATTTAAGCATATATCTGCACTTTATTCCCAAAACGTAAGACTTTGGCTTTTAACTTTGATATATCGATGTAAGGAACACATATGTATCATAATATGAAGTATCAACTTTAAAAGAATTTTTTTTTTGGAAAATAATGATTCATACTTGTTGCTGTTGCGACGATACGGTCACGTCCGCAACACGTACAAATAATTATTTTTTAAATACAAGAAAACTTTTTAGAAAAATAGTGCTCCATATTATGGTACATAATGACTCTTCATATTAAAATATATTAAAATTAAAAGCCAAAGTTTAAAATTTTGGGATTAAAATGCAAATATGTGCCTAAAAAGTCTCATTTTTGCAAATAGACTGAGCATAAAATAACTTTAACCATTTTAAGAGAAAGTTGATAAAAAAAACAAGGGCTATATTTTAGATTGGACTACAATATTTTCTTTTCTTTTTACAAATAAATACAAATACAAATGTGACGACCAGCAACAGGCTCTGGGCCCAGCTAGGCTGGTCCTAGTCAATTAATTAGTCCCCAATGAAGATCAATGGCCCTCTTAAAGCTATCCACTCCCTTGCTCATTACCGCCTCTTCCGGTAAGCTATTCCAAGTGCCCACGACCCTGCTAAAGTAGTAGTTTTTCCTGATTTCCAAGTTAGCCTGAGATTTAAATAGCTTAAAACCATGACCCCTTGTCCTGCTTTCCCCGCAAAAATTTAATCCATTTACATCTTTCATTTTGATAAATTTAAATAACTGAATCATGTCCCCTCTGACTCTCCTTTGCTCCAGGCTATACATGTTAAGCCTATTAAGTCTGATATCATAATCTAAATCTGAGAGTCCCCTTACTAATTTAGTTACCCTTCTTTGAACCCTTTCCAATACGAAAATATCTTTCTTCAGATAAGGCGACCAAAACTGAACAGCATACTCCAAATGAGGTCTTACTAAACTCCTATATAAAGGCAGAAGAACTTTCTTAGATTTGTTTGAAATAGATCTCTTGATGAACCCAAGCATTTTGTTGGCTTTGTTACTAGCAATACTGCACTGTTGACTAAACTTGAAGTCCTGATTTATAAGGACACCCAGATCCATAACATTTTCTGCCTGATTTATGACTGAACCCTGTAAATGATATCTCATACGCTTATTTCCATGACCTAAGTGTAGCACTTGACATTTCCCTACATTAACTGCCATACCCCATTTATCTGCCCACTTAGTAATATGATGTAAATCCTCTTGCAGCTGTTTTACTTGTTCTTCATTTTCGACAATCCCCATAACTTTTACATCGTCAGCAAAACAATTCATGCTTCCAGAAATATTTTCATTGATGTCATTCATAAATATAATAAACAAAAGAGGCCCTAAAACTGATCCCTGAGGAACCCCACTTAAAACATCACTCCAATTAGAATGATTTCCTCTCACAACTACTCTTTGCTTCCTACCAGTAAGCCAATTTCTAACCCAAAGTAAAGTTTTTCCTCCTATTCCAATGTCAGCTAACTTGCTGAGAAGAGCAACATGCGGTACCTTGTCAAAAGCTTTTTGAAAGTCAATATAAACAACATCCACACATTTTTTGTCATCTAAAGCTGAGGTAACCTTGTCGTAGAAATGCAATAAATTAGTAGTACAGGATTTACCTTTCCTGAAACCATACTGCAAACTAGTCAACAGACTATTAGTCTCTAAGAACATCATGATCTTAATTTTGATCAAAGTTTCGAAAATCTTACAAATCACCGAAGTCAAACTTACAGGTCTATAATTCCCAGCAAGACCTTTAGACCCCTTCTTGAAGAGTGGCATTATGTTAGCCAGCTTCCAGTCCTCTGGCACCGTCCCTGAGTTATAAGAAGCATTGAAAATATTCAAAATAACATCCACTAATTCCTCTGCACATTCAACTAAAATTTTTGGATAAATATTATCTGGTCCCGGAGCTTTAGTTGCTTTAATCTTTTTCAAATGAAATAAAACCTCCTCCCTGGAAAATACAAAATCCTCAAGCTGTATAATAGCTTGTGTCTTGTTAGTGTCAACTGTTGAGATACAGTTATCGTTAAACACACTGGAAAAAAAGTTATTCAGAACATTTGCAATATCCCTATCGTTTTGGATTAAATTTCCATACTCATCAACCAAAGGCCCAATTTGACTGTTTCGAGCTTTCCCAGAATTAGCGTAAGCAAAAAACCTCTTAGGGTTCCCATCAATGTCATCTACCAGCCTTTGCTCCAATTCCCTTTTCTGAATCCGTACCAAATACTTAAAATTTCGCCTTGCCTTACCATACTGGAGCCTCTCCGCACTCTGACCAGTTTCTTTAAACTTACGAAAAGTGGCTTGCTTATAATTAAGAGCTTCTTTAGTCTCCCTGGAGAACCACATGGGCCAAATTTTGGTATTAACACCTTTTCTCCTAAATGGAACATAGTTCCCAACGGTTTTAGCAAGTTTATCCTTAAATTCCTTCCACTGCTGATCTACGTCGCTATTTTCCAACCCTGACGAAAAAACCTCTTTCAAGCTCTGCCTAAGTGCAACAAAATCAGTGTTTCTGAAATTGGGCACAAACCTAAAATTAACATCTTTCCACACTTCAAATTTAACCTGGAACCTAATGCTGTTATGATCACTATCTCCAATATGCTCCCCTACACTCAACCCCTGAACAAAACTACCTATGTCACAAAAAACTAGATCCAAAATTGCCTCCTCTCGAGTTCCCTGAGTTACAACTTGATCTAAGAAACAGTCACCAATTACTTTTAAAAATTCCTCTTCTTTGCCATTACCAGGATAAAAATTATTCCAATCAATACCCGGAAAATTGAAATCCCCCATTATGATAACGGATCCCTTACTGGACATGTCACTAATAATACGGTACATCTGCTCATCTTGTCCCTGGTTTGAATTAGGTGGCCTATAAATGTTTCCAAAGCGTAGCTTTTTGCCCTTACTGCTCATCAACTCCAGCCAAACCATATCAATATCAGTAGGCTTATCATTTATGACCAATTCATTGCAAATAAAATTGTCTCTAACATAAAATAAAACCCCACCACCTCTTTTACCTACTCTATCCTGTCTGAACAAATTATACCCAGCAATATGTAATAACTCTGCATCAGATTCGGTAGCCCATGTCTCTGTAATTCCAATAACATCCAACTTCTCATCCATAACTATGCTTTTCAATTCATCCATCTTGTTCCTAATACTGCGAGCATTGGTATAGAAAACTTTAAGCATGCCTAAATTGCTTTTATTTAACACCCTGAAATTTCCTAAATTACAATTGTTAACATTACTACTCTTGTTCGTCACTTTATTTCCATTTCTAGCAATACCCAAAAAAATTTCATTCTCTCGATACCTGATGCTTGAACCATGCCCCCCATTCCAACTTAGTTTTTTGACTCCGAAGCCCTTAAAATTAATCCACTAACCATTTTGACCCCTGTAGAGCTCAGATGCAGGCCATCCCTAGCAATCCAATCCCGTTTACAATGACTCCATACATCAATGAACCTGATACTGCGCTTTTCGCAAATTGACTTCAGTAGCAAGTTCATACACCTCGCACGTTGATTTAGCCAGCTCCTATGCACTCCATACCTGGGAAGCAAACCAACCACTTGGACATTCGTCGAAAAGCTGGTTGCTTTATCCAACAGGGATTCCCATTCCCTAGAAAACTCCTCATTTTTACTGTGGCCTACATCATTTGTTCCCACCCACAAAGTAACCATGTCCTCCTTATTCAATACTCCCTTCTTTTCAGCAACCATATTAACGTCTTTTACCCGAGCCCCTGGTAAACAACACCTAGCCACCTTACGCTTTACTCTCCCAACTGTGTTACCCACCTCCCTTACCATAGAGTCCCCCAAAATTACACCCTTAGTTTCCCAATCTAACTCCTCATTTGAAACTTCCCCCTGAATCTCTGGAACATTTATACCCTCTACAACTGGCCTACACCCTAATGCTAACTGGGCTTCCAAAACTAGCATCTTAAGTCTTAAGTCTGAGAGTTCAGCACATTTAGTGCAAATATAATCCTCCTCAAAAACAGACTCATTTTCCCCCTTATACAGGCAGAACATATACAACATTTTGTATTGTTCTTTTTCATAAAACACAATAAGTTCTTTTTTCTTTCCAAAAATGTCCTGCTAAATTGCCAACATAGTTAAGTATTTCATATTATATCATCTTAAATGTTTTTTATAGACAGAAATATTTTAAGACTGTTCACCATACTGAGCTTCCGCTCAGCTGGGTGCTTACCCCTTAATGTGTGGGTCTTGCTCACCGTGAGATACGGTATATCTCCCCGTACCTCAATATTTATTGACTGGCTGATATCCCTCAACAAGTCCATGCAGTTGAAAAAAGGCAAAATTTTTCTTTTAGTGGATAATTGCAGTGCACATTCCGATCTCCCAACTTTGAGAAATGTCACTGTAAAATTTTTGTCATAACTGAAAATAATGCAGTAAGTTTCAAAGAATGGAATGAACGTTGATATTCCTTTTGAAGAATTTTCAGATGTAGATAATTCTCTGGCCACATGTTGAACCTTAACCGATCTGGAAATCATGGATAACTTAAGAGGCGATTCGAAAGAGATCATCTAGGAAGATGCCCAAAAGGCTCTTACAACAGTAACAACTTTCCTGGAATTCCAAGAAAATATTGGCCAAGATGGATTTTCATCCATTGCCAACCTCAAGAGGATAGTTGAATCCAAAAAACTCAGGAACCAAAAAACAATAAAAGACTATTTTGCTTCAAAAAGGTATGCTTAAAATTTCATTGCTGTCAAAATGATTCATTAAACTTGCAATAAAGTGCTTAATATAAAATAGTACAGTAAATACCTCACAAAACTAATACCGAAGAATTTTAATCTTTCACATGTATTGTCTTTAGTATAAAATTCAAATTTTAATCATCAGATTCCAATTTTCAATAAGTTTCTCAAAACCTCTATATCTTGAAACCTCTTTATCTCATTTTTTTTTCCTTTCTGTGAAATTCGAGATAGACAGGTTCGACTGTATTAGAGTTTTGATATAATGCAATTTTAAAGAATTGAATTTCAATTTTGTTCAATTTACTGTTAAAAAACAGAAAATAATATTAAGCTAAATTTGTCAAATGAGGTAGTGAGAAGCAAAAGGATGTTAATGGACAATTTAAAGTTTTGAGTATATCCCGTTCAAATTTCAGATCCTAGATAGGCTTTCATTAAATTTTTTTTCTAAATCTAGTCTATCTCTCGCCCCAAGACAGATTAGAGCTCCACCTAATATTTTTACTGGCTTTCTTCAATTTTTTAATTTTGTGACATCTATTTGCTTTTCACTGCCCCAAATGATAAATTAAAAAATATAACAACAGATTAATTCTATTTATTTTATTTTACATTTAAATTTTTTCATTGTTGTTGCTCAGATAAGCTTTATTGCAGCAGAAAATCTCTGATTTTTCTTTTGAAAGTATGCATTTTGTTCTTTGTAAATAAAGTATATAAAATTTTGTTCATGTTTTTTTCCCCTTTGTTTTTACTTTTATGAATGCAAATAGCGCATTTTGTATAACTTAATGGAACAAAGTTTCAGCTATCATAAAATTTTACACCTTAAGACTTACTTGACTTTGATATAACATGGTACACATTGCCTTGATTTATACAGTACGAATTAATCATGCAATACGAGGACACCTGAATATCATAGAGTAAAAATACATTTAAAAACAATAAATTTAGAAAACCTTTCCAGCAGGAATAACCCCAGGCCACCACGCAATAGCAGGTTCTCTCATTCCACCTTCAAAAGTCGTTTGTTTGCCACAAAGAAAAGGTCCGTTGCAACCAGCTGTACAAAAAGAGAAAATAAATTTTACGCACACATGCGCATGGGCGTAGCCAGGATTCCTGTTAGGGAGGGTGGAGCATATACGCAACAAGAAAGTATTTTTTAACTATCCCCCCTCCAGTGCCGGCACCCAGAAATGGTTTGAAATTAAAGTTCCCCCCTCCAAAAAAAAAAAAAAAAAAAAAAGAAAGAAAGAAATCATTGTATGCCATTTATGGTCAGATGTGAAAGAAAACGCAGTTATGTGGCTCCCCTCAGAAATTTTTTGAAAATGAAGTCCTAAAAATGTATTTTCAAATTATCTTTTATGACATTAGTAATGAGCATGGAGGTAAAAGTCTCCCTTCTAAGGAGGGGCAGTTGCCCCAGTCAGCTCCCTCTGGCTACACCCCTGGATTGAAAGTTATAATGAATTTTTGAATCTAGGTTTTGTAGTTCATTTCTTATCCAAAAACTACTAAAAGAGGGAGAGAAAGAGAGACAGTAAGTGATATTTAAGTAGGCCATTATTAAACTAATGAGTGCACAAAAGCAGAATTGTTCAGCAGCATGTTATTTCTAGCATTTTTGAATCAGAACATAAATGGTAGAAATCTTACTATTTGAGAGAAAAGTGGGAGAGTATATGTAGTCCTGTCTTACAAAGAGTTATTTCTATCTGATGTTTCTGAAACTGCTGCTACTATTTTAGCAATGCCAAAATGTGGAACAGTTTGGAAATGGCCAAAAAATGACTATGAATGGTGAAGCTATATTGTACCATATTGATGAACCTTTAAGAATGAGCAATGTTTACTCAGCTCATGAACAAGAACTTTTGCAGTGTTAACTTCTCACAGTCTCATAACTTATGGCCAATGACGTTAAATTATTGTATTGTTCTATAACTTTTATTACAGCTCTATATTTATAACAAGTATCCACAAATTCATTTATTAAGCCTTTAGTCTTATTTCTAAACAATGTCAACTATTAAAACTAAAGAGAGTCAACTACTAGAAATTCATGTTTTGGCTTTGGGTCAACTACTGACCAAGTGTCCTTTTTAATTAAAGACAAACATAATTCTTTTTCACATTCATTCTATTAATATAATTCTTATCACATTATGAAAGGGGAATAATTTGTAAAGCCTTTACCAATTATTTAGTTTTTCCTATGATGAATTTACTCCAAGAAATGTTAACAAACGCAAAAGTTAATTTTTAAAGTGTCAACTACTGGTGGCTTTACCTTACTTCAGAAAAAAAAAAAAATCAAGTGCTTTTGAAGGGCTAAATATTTAAAGCATATATTTACCCTCAGTTTTGCTAACAAGTGCAGCACCATTGTCAGATGTGAAGAAAACAAAAGTGTCCTTTTCAATCTTCAATTTATATAAAGTAGATAGAATTCTCGATACTCCATAATCTAACTCTCTGACAGCATCTCCATACCTTAAAGATAAATGCCAAATAATCTGCCATATGCACACTGTTTTCATGAACTTCTTCTTCATTTAGATATTATTGGTTAAAATTTTGAAGTAATGTAAAATAGATATATAAAATACATGTTATTATATATAATATGTAATATTATTCTAAAATATATTCAAAATAGCCAGAGCTGGTAAGAAATTGAATATTTTATAATAATATGATGATTAAAATACATACAATCCCCTTTTACTTGATCCCAAGAACTTTTTAGAAGCATAACAAGGAGCATGAGTAGAATCAGGAGTCCAATACAAAAAGAATGGTTTGGTTCCATTACTTGCTTTTTCAATAAAATCTACTGCTTCCTATTAAATAATAAAAGTAGATTATAAAATACTCATAAAGAAACGAAGAGGGTATTACGTAAAATAGAACACAACACAGCTAAAAAAAAAAAGCTAAATGATCAGCCATTTTAGACAAACATTGATTATTAAAGCATGATACAGTAAAACCTTTTCAAGCGGCCATCCCTCGATTAGAAACCTAAATGTATAGTTTTTGTATATAACTATGCTTTTTAGGATTGAATTGATCTTTCTTATACATATTTTGTTTTTCCCACTTTACAGAAGTCTAAAACTCCATTCTTGATTTTTTAAATATTTCATTTCTTCATATTTTTTGATTTCTTCCAACAATAAAGCTTCATCGTTGATTGTTTTTAAACTCATTTCTGTCTCATAAACATTGCTTTCATCTAAATTCTCTGTATTCTTTCTACCAATTGAAGAATCGCAGTAACTCTACCAAAGAAAGATATCCAACCTCGTCTAGCTTTTAAATAGACTACAAAAATTCATTTTGGAACGCCAAATTACCTAACTGCTACGTTAAAGTTATCTAATTGACACCTCACTTTCAGTTTTTAAAGTCTAACTTTGCTCAGGGGTTATCCTTCAAATACAATTTCTCTTGATCCATTCTTTTAAATATAGGTTCTCCTCGTTTTCCAAATTGAATGCACAATTGGAATTTGGTAGAAGTTATTGAAAAGAGGAAATAAAGAATGAACTGAAAATAGCAATTATAAGCAAAATCATAGGTAAATTGCATGGGGTCACACTTTTCCCATAATATGGAACGCACTTACCCCATCATACTTGAAAAGAAAGGGAAAGTGCGACCCCTTTTATAAACAACGTCTGGTTACAGTAATTCATTAAAACAAGCCATGAATATGTTAGTAGTAACGTGTTACTAAATAATACAACTTACAGGGCTGGATTTGGAAGTGTGGAGGTCCCGGGGCAACGAAGGAGTGGAGGCCCCTAATTAGGGTTCAATAAGATCCTCATATTTTCGAAAATATCCGATACTTTGATATATATCCGAATATTTTGATATATATGTATATATCCGATATTTTTGATTTAAAAAATTTCCATTCAAGTCATTTCGTCATAAATTTTTTATATTTTTGAGCTCAAGAAGCGAGAAGTTGCAAGGATGACCTGCAAAGTTAACCATTTTTCGGGTTTTTTTTACTTACTTTATTTCTCTTTAACTCATAGGTACAAATTACAAATTAAATGAATAAAAAAATATATTTCCACTGAAATGCTCGATCAAATAAAAAAATTGATAGTAAATGGATACTTGCAATCAGGGGTTTCTCATATATCAATAATAATATTATTTTTGTGCAAGCATTCTTTGTAGAAATACAAAAAAAAAAAACATGTATGGGAGAAAAACCGTAAAATTTGCTGACACGTGAAAGTTAGGATATTTTGTAAAAATTTTATTGTGGGGGCCCCTTTGTTGTGGAGGCTCAGGGATGGTAGCCCCACCTGCCCTCTCCTAAATCCGGCCCTGACAACTTACACTTGCTGACTTCAGCTGTTTGATATGAAAACAAAATAAACAAAACTCTAACCTTCTCAATCTTCAGGTTAGAGTTCTGTAGAAGACACGTAAATTATCACTGATTGTGTTTTATCTATAAGTGCCAGTTCCAATCTCTACTTATAGGAATTATCACTAGACATTCTCCCAACATATTCAATGTATGGCAGAAATCTCTTCAGGTCAGCATTACCAAAATTCTCAGGGGATGCACTTACCCAAACTTACTTTATGTTTTTTTCTGATGAATAAGAGATGATATGTATGTTATGCCTATTTACTGTAAGCCTAGCTATTATTACAAAATATTTCTCAAAATTGAAGGAATTCACTCAAAATCTCCTTGTTTAATCACTGTAAGCATAAAAAAGATAAAATATCCATTTATTTGAAATTATTATGCGATGAAGTATTCAGAATATTCTAAGCTTACCTCTATCAATAGTTGTGTAAAGTTTGATTCACCAGTACTTTGATCAATTTTAAAATCCTGATAATACCTAATAAAAAATTAATTTTAATTCAAATTTTGTAGGGATTAAAAAATATTTTTTGAAGCAATAAGACTCATTTAAATAAATATATTTTTTTACGATTAAAAAAAACTGAATTATCTTTTAAATAAAATATAAAGGTAACCATCTATTTAAAGTTTGCTGATTGCTTACCTTACATTTTAACTTTTTTTTTTCACATCTCTATTTTCAAAAACATAAACATTTTGTTCCTTTATGAAGTTAAATCGAATTAATAAAGCCCCTATACCTTTTCATTTTCAATTCATACCTGCTTAGTGTTCAGTAAACAAACACTAGAATTATAATTAAAAGAGCTTGTTTACTATTTGACCCTCAATAGAAAGAAATCCACATCTTAAAAATAAAAAGAGATAAAGTTTTTTTTTAAAGTAAATTTTTTAACTATATACTCAAGTTTTAATATTTTAAACCGATTTTACAGTTTGAAAATATATGTCTGTGGAATCAAAATGGTGTTTTTTGTTACTTTTTTTTAATCGCTAAATCAGAAACGTTGTAAGTTTGATTAGTGTTGAAATTGAACTGTTAGGAGCTGTTAGATTATGACGGCAGTATTCCAGTGCCTTAACTGCGTTCTACAGCTAATACATTTATAGGCAGAAAACGTAGACTTAAAGCATGTTAAGTCCCACCGATGATCCTTTAACCTGCCAAAATATAAGAAAAGATTCTAAAAGATTTATTACATTATCTTCTCCACAACCTTTTTTTTTTTTACAAAAGCTGTTGGAATAGGCAACTTAATAATGTAATATTTAAAGCTGTAGTGCTTATAAAAAAAATCCTAAAAAAATCATAACAGAGCAACAAATTTCTTGCCTTTTGTAATTGTTTTTCACACCTTAACTTTGTTTTGAAAAAAGATTTAACATTTTTACAATGCGAGGAAATTTTATTTAAAGAATAATGCATTATGTTCAGTCAAAAATTCAATCACAACTACATTTTTGATCGTTACTACCTGAGATATGCATACAAACTGAAGGGTATCTGTTTTCTTAAAGCAAAAAATGGTACCCTATCATTAAATATTCACATTAATTTTGCTCTTATAATCAGGGTTGTACGGGTTTTGGCCAGTGGTGGTTCTAACCATGGATAAAACCGGTTAAAACGGGCTCGGTCAAAATTAGTTTTGTCCAATTTTGACAGTTGGAGGTGGATATAGGAAGTAATAAAATTTGAAATGAAAATGAATGAGCACCTAATTAAAAATCGTATGAAATATCAATTTCTTGATCAATTACTATTCATTATTTAAGTAAACAGTTAATTTTACACCCTAGGCAAGTAATAAATGACAGCATGTTTAAGAAGGTTAGTCAAATCACAGGAGAAATATCTCATAATTCTTTAAAAATATGTTTCAAACAGTACTTATTTTTTAATTCATTGAAGACATGCTACAAGTTTTCTGAAAAATAGCTCTTACTTTATATTGCGGGCTGTTTCATATTCCTAATAAACAAGCGTCCTTTGTTGTAAAAATTTTTTAACGTAAATAAGAAAAGTTGCATTTAAATAAAAAAATCAGTTTTAAAAACTATTTTAATTATGATAAATAGACATCCTATTTATTTTAATTATGCATTAAAATGTGCAACATTATGCATACCAACAAACTATATGTGCATGCATATTGGTGTGCTTTTTTACAATAGTTTTGGCCAGCTCTATGGTGGTTAAATTCAGTTTTGGCCGGTTTTTGCTAGTGGCATGACCAAAATAGGTTTTGTCCGGCTAAAACTACAACCCTGCTTATAATTGACACTATTAAATGCTCTTTTAATACAAGCAAAAACCAAACAGTTGCTGTAGCTAATAATTATTGAAATCATACCCAGTGTGTTAGTTTCATATCCAGTCTATTTTTGAACTATTCAAAGAAGACTTATTTATCTTCACAACTGACACTACCTTAATTTTTACACTATTTGTTTAAAAAAAAATGTCTACCTCACTTAATGTTTATGAACATCCTTAATATATATATACATATTTAAAGAAAAACAAAGGCTATAACACTAAATCTTATGGAACACCACTTAGAATTTTCATGAATGATAAACTTTTTTTTTTCAATTCAGTCATTAATGGACACTATTCAAACCTTTTGTCTAAACACAGCAAAAGTTAGATGAACGGAAGACTTATTTATCTTCAAAACCTAACACTAAATTTTTTTAACACTATTTGTTACAAAAATATCTGACTTTCTTGCTCATTTTTTACATGCAGCCATTATTTTTTTTTTGAAAAAGCAAAGGGGGCCACTTAAAATTTTCATGAATGATTAACTTTAAAATAAATCCTTAAAAAAAGCATTTAATTGATACAGTTCACTTTTTATAACACAGCATAAGGTAGGCAACACAAGAGAAATTCAAGTTAGTCAATACAATATGTTTAAAAAGCAGCTTGGATAACATGCCAGACAGAATATACGCAGGACTAACGTTTTACACAACTGATAGTTTATATAATGATAACATAATGGTTCCTTATATTAGAATATCCACTATAATATTAAAATCTGTTCGCGTTCGTCTGTCTGTCTGTCTGAAGATTGATCTTCTCGAGAACCGCTGCGAATCGAGAGTCAAACGAGATACCGATCAATTCGAAATTTTCTAAAGAAAACAATAGGACCAATCTCGTAGTTGTGCGACTTCAATTAGCGGAGATTTTAATTAAAAAGTTAATTAATATAACGTTATTCAGGAATTTTTATTTCTTTCCTGTTGCCATTTTGCATATGGGTGAGCAAGTAAAATTTTAATAATTGTTTTAAAAGAGATTTTTTTGGCTGCTGTCCAAATCTTAAAACATTGTTTCCATCTAGAATTTCATTTTAAATTAGTTTAAAATTGGTTGCTCTATTCAGACATAGCCTTTATTTTATCGTCTGTCCTTTTTTTATTTTTTACATTCAACGTTCTTAATTCTTTTCAGCACATGAAAGTTGTTTCTTTTGCAATGTTTATTGATTGTATTGTAAGTTTATCATTCAACCGGCATCATATTTTGGTACATTTAAGATGTGCGACTAATTATGTTTATTTTGTTGGACTTTTTCCCGTCACCATGGGTGAATTTTCGAATTGTAATAACTCTCTTTTTTCTTCCTGTTTCTATTTTTGAAATACAGTTTGTATTGTTAAAAGAACATGTTAAATTAAGATTGTTTGGATTTCTTTAAGTGAAACAGAGTTGAACAAAAAAGATTGTTTTCAAGGGTTTTAAATAAAGCTAAATTGGAATCTGATGACTTGGTATTAAATTAATGCTTATTGGTATTTATTTAGTCTTGGTGCTTTAGTTTCACGTAATCAAATAAAAAGTGTGTGTCATTTTATGTAAAAAACTGATTGTGATTGTACATAAATATTTCAGATATAGTCTATCAGATGTAATAACTTGTATCATTGATAACTGTGATTAATGTTAAACATATTTTTGCCAAAAATATGCTCTACTGGTGTTTTGCAAACCTTGCAGTATGCGTATTTATTTTCT
Source organism: Uloborus diversus (assembly GCF_026930045.1). Lineage (NCBI taxonomy): Eukaryota > Metazoa > Arthropoda > Arachnida > Araneae > Uloboridae > Uloborus > Uloborus diversus. The sequence continues at coordinate 76,087,480 of NC_072736.1, read as the reverse complement.
CCTTAGCGCTTTAGAAACTGATGTCAGAGTAATACAAAAACATCAATTCGACATCTCTTTCATTTTTCAAGTAGCCCGTGCAACGCCGAGCACGCAGCTAGTATCATAATAAAAACCTAAAGTTTAAACTTTCAGGAACAAAGTGCAAACATGGTATATATGCAAAAATGTCACACCTGCCCACATGGATTGAGCAACGTATACAAAAATAAAAAATTTAATTCAAGTCAAACTTACAAATTAGAAATTCAAAGAAATAAAAAACTACAATTTTACCTTCCTATCATTTCATTATTTCTAAAAACTGGTATGTTTGGAGGAGATTTCTTATAAGGCCCAAAATGGCAGTTTGTGGAGCCAAACCATTCATCAAATCCATGCTGTAAAGGTAGGAATTTTGGCTGATGGCCAAGGTGCCTAGAAATAATTTCATTACTTTGGATTAAACCATGTTGAATGCAAATCTGGAAACAAATTAAAGAATATTTTGGTAAGCAAAAGGAACTCATAATCATTAAATTTTAGTTGCTTACAATAATATTTGAGTTTTTATTCAATAGCGTTTACATCTTTTTTAGTTAAATTTCCTACTTCAGCATCAAACACATAGTCTCAATTATGCACAGGCTCAAAGAACCAACTGGAAAAAGCTCATAAGCAAGCAAGATACAAAAGTGAAAACAGCTTACAAAATTTTAAAATGTAACACAAATTGGCGTGAGATCATGAATAAGAATGCTACTAAAGAATACACATTGACATTTTCAGTGGTATGGAAACCACTGTAACTATACAAAGAAACAAAAATTTTAACATAGGAGGGTCATTCCACGAAAATGTCAACATGCAGACCAAAATTTCAAACTCGATCAATATGTGTAATGTATAATAATGTATTATACTCAATTTTAGAGATAACATTCTTAATTTTCAAATCTCTCAAAAGAATTTTCAAAATAAATGCTGAGCATAGAATAACTACAGTTTGAAGATCTTCAACAACAACATGTAAATTTTAACTATAAAGCATTCAAGAAACGCGACCTGTAATTTTTTAAGCATACATTCGATGTAATTTTTTTTTTTTTTCAGCTATTGCTTGCATTTTGAGATTTCAGTGCTTGTATTGAATTTTAATTTTTTTTCTCATTGAGCCTAATATGAATTCTGTGTGTCTGTTACGTTAATCACAAAACTTTGTATTTTCCCTTCCACATTTTTTATAGCACTATAAAAAGAAAAATTTTGCTTTATTTTTTTCCCAAGAGCTTCCCAGAATGCATTTAAAATGTGGAATTTTTATTCAATTATTTACACAATTAGCTATCAGCGTGACGAATGTAGCAAATTGATTGTGACGAATGTAATGGCAACTCTATACAAAGCTAGAAACAAACACTGTATCTTTCAAATGATTAGTTCAATAAAAAATTAATGAAATGTATATTTTGAAATTTTTGTTTTTCAAATCCTTATATATTATTTCTGCAGCCTGTTTTTGGTTTCTACGTGAGATTTTCCTCAATTCTTGATTGATTTCTTTGATTTACACCTTATTTTAAAGCTTATCGTGCTAGCTACTGACGAAAAATAGACCCACGGTCTTAAAAAAAAAATTTCTGCCAAAAAACCTGTTTTAAAGAACCAGAATGAGGTTTTCGGTTACATTTATAACTTTAACTTGCACGATGACCGACAGAGCTGAATAGCTTGATCGGCAGAGCGTTCGACTGGTAATCAGGAGAATGCGTGTTCGGGCCCATGTCCGGACAAGCTGCATAAAAATATAAAAAAAAAAATAGAGAAATACCTTGCATTACATGAATACTTGATAACAATGAATAACAAATATGAGGGTATACATGAGATGGAAACGCTCCTTGCTGATATGGAAACTTGATGCAACATGGAAGTAAATTGATTATTAATTGTAAGGTTTTTTTTTTTTTTTTGTTTGTTTTTAAAGTTTTGGCTTCAGTAAGAAAGTTAAAGCATAATGTAAGCGAAAATATAAGTATCAGGTTTAAGATTTCAGACTACAATGGAATTGTTTTTTGTTTAGGAAAAAAATAATAAATCATATATTGAAATACAGATTCTTCTAATGAGTTTTTGACTCTTTGTACAAATAAAAAAAAAATTACTACCTCAATTTGAAGGGTAAACTGCATTTTTTTTTCTTCTTTTTGTAAAAAACAAATAGCTTATCTCATTTTTACTACATTCGAAAAGCTACGCTTAAAAAAGAGCTTAGTTCAAATCCTTATATATTATTTCTGTAGCCTGTGTATGGTTTCTACGTGAGATTTTTCTCAGTTCTTGATCGATTTCTTTGATTTACACCTTATTTTAAAGCTTATCGTGCTGGCTACTGACGAAAAATAGACTCACGGTCTTAAAATTGTTTTTTTCTGCCAAAAAACCTGTTTTAAAGAACCAGAATGAGGTTTTCGGTTACATTTATAACTTTCACTTCCACGATGACCGACCGAGCTGAATAGCTTGATCGGCACAGCGTTCGACTGGTAACCAGGAGAATAAGTATTCGAGCTTATGTCCGGACAATCTGCATCAAAAAAAAAAAAAAAAAAAATAGAGAAATATCGCGCATTACATAAACACTTAATAAAGTCAATAACAAATATGAGGGAATAGAATAAATGAGAAGGAAACACTCCTTGCCTTTATGAAAACTTGATGTAACATTGTGCTAAATTGAAAGGTTTTTTTTTTTTTTTTTGTTTGTTTTTAAAGTTTTGACTCCAGTAAGAAAATTAAAGCATAATGTAATCAAAAATATAAGTATGAGGTTTAAGATTTCAGACTACAATGGAATTGTCTTTTGTTCAGAAAAAAAAAAATAATAAATCGTATATTGAAATACAGATTCTTCTAATGAGTTTTTGACTCTTTGTACAAATAAAAAAATACTACCTCGATTCAAAGGGAAAAATATACATTTTTTGTTCTTTTTGCAAAAAAACAAATAGCTTATCACATTTTTACTACATTCGAAAAGCTATGCTTAAAAAAGAATTTAGTTCAAATTATTTTGTATTTTAACCGTGCTGTTAAATGATGAACACGTGCTGCCATCTAAGCTATAACGGTTCAAGCAGCCTGCGATTACAAATTCTAAATTTTTTCAAAAATAAAAACACTTCTCTTCAATATCTTATCTTATATATTATTTCTGTGGTTTGTTTTTCTGTCAATATGCGAGATGTGTTTCTTATCTCTTGAAGAAATTCCCCCTCATTTCAAAACTTATCAGGCTGGCTAATGAGGAAAAATAGACTTACGGTCTTAAAATCAAGTTTTCGGAAACGCCCCTTGCTGTTTCAAAACCATGATGCATCCTGTAGTTCTTATGCATTTTTTTTTAAAGCAAAGTTCTAATACAATTTTCCAATTTTTTGCGTCGCTTTCGGCAAGAAAAAAAATATTTAAAATTAGCCTGTGTGTGTGTGTGTGTTTTTTAATAAAGCTTAGTAGCACTGGATTTGATTGTTCTGTTAAATTGATAAATTTTTTTCTGTACAGCGATCGGTTATAAACTATCTGAACTGCGGGCAAGCTCGGGCTGTCCGACATAATAGCAAATTTAGATTAATATTACGCATTACATGTACTCATAACATACAACAGATAACATGCGTAATAAAATAAATGCAATGGGAATGCTACTTAGCGTTTCGACTCCTTTATTACGCTATCTACTACTATTATCTACAGTAATCATTCAGATAAGTTGACTGTTAATCGAAGGGTGTTCTTCCTTTTTTTTAAAGCTTCTCCGTCCAGACCACTAAGCATAATGTAAGCATAAAAAAAGTACAGTTGGATCTGTTTAACGACACTCTATTTAACGACTATCTATTTAACGACGGCTTTTCACGGTCCCAGATTGTCCACTATAGTGTTAAAAGCATTCTATTTAAGGACGATTTCTACTTAAGGACGATTTTTTATGGTCCCTTGAAAGTCGTTAAACAGAGAGCCAACTGTACTAGATTTACCTCAAAGGAATCTTTTTTGTGCAGAAAAACATTTTCATTGTATGCTGAAATGTAGATTTTTTTAATAGCAGTGTTCGACCTTTTGTACAAATGAAAAAATACTACGCCAAACTAATACTACAAGTTTCTCCCAGTAAACCTTTAGTTATTTATTAAAATATGATATAAAACATTAAAATTATTATCAACTTCATTAGTAAGAAATCATTTTCTACTCCTCTGCTTTCGGCTGAAAAAAAAACATTTCGTCTACATTCGAAAAATTAGACTTAAGAAACGGACTTAGTTCAACTGGTTTTGGATTTGAATTTTAAGTGTCCGATTAAAAGAAAAACATGTGCAGGCAGTTAAGCCGTAACGGTTTAAGCATCCTGCAATGGGAAATTGTTCAATATTCAAAAATAAAAACACTTATTTTCAATCGAATTTATTACTTCTCTATAATGATTGTTTCAATCGCTACCTAAGATCTTCTGCATTCTTTATTCAAATTCCCTGTTTTACGAATAATTTTAAAACGTATCATGCTGGCTAATGATAAATTATATAGACGCATGATTTTTTTTTCGGCAAAAAGCTTTTTTGCTGTTTTTTATTACGCATTCCTTCAATGAATCGCATTCAAAAATTAAGGCACAATTGCTAGGTTTGTTTTAATGTCGTGCTGTTAATCAGAATGGCGCCAGTTCAAATCCGAGCCAATAAATATCTCTTTAATGTTTCTTTTTTTCTGTCAAATGCTCATATGGGCAGGACTGTATTTGACACAAACTGTTTTTTTACATGCGCAATTACTGCTTTTTCACGAGTCACTCAGTCGCACTTTTAATGATATTTATGTTTGCATTGAAAATGCGTACAATCAAAAGGTGAGCGATGATCAAATTATCACAACGTTGTATCTAACGAGGTTTTGTAACTGATGTCTTTAAATTATGTGCCTTCTCCTGTGCGCATACTTTTTTCCGTTTACTTTTTTCGGTTCTTCTTCATAATACTCTTTCTTTGAAAATTTATGGAGCGAAATGCCTTATGAAACGATTCGAAGCACAGTGCGGAGTTCCGCACGGGTCGTCTAGTGTTACTGTATAATATTTTGTAATTTTTGCAACAATTAATGCAATTTTCAACACATATTTATGGAATTTCCTTGGGTTGCATTTTATGGAAAATCTGCAGCTCAAAAAAAAAAAAAAAGAGAGAGAGAGAGAGAGGTTAAAGCAGAGCAAGAATAGCAGGTAAACAAAAAGAAAATGACAAGAAAAAACAGCAGCAGAGCGTATTGCGAATATTACAGCAAAAAGAAAAAAAAAACACACACACACGATTAAAAAAAATCAAAAAGACTGAGGAATCAAAAATGAGAAGTGAGGAGATGAGATTCAGTAAGAGTTAAAAGTAAAGAAGCAGTAAGCTAGCTTTGTATAGAGTTGTAAACCAATGCAACTTCGCCTTTCTCAACACGCTAAGTTTACGAAAAGATTCAAAAAGCATGCTCTTCCATGTAGTTCCAGGAAAAAATAGGCTTTTATATGTTATCGTGCTAAATAATAATAATAGTATTGGAATAATTGTTGCAGAAATGAAAGTCAAAAAGTTCCTGGCAGAAGCTTTCTTGAAAAAACAATCCTTACAATGGATATTGTTTTCGTAAAGAAGATTACATTTCTTGATAGCTTTCAGGAAAAAAAAATCTGGTTGTGTGTGATAAAAGGAAAAGTGTAATATAAAGATCCAAGACAGAAGAAAACTTTTATCTTTTCTTCTTTATTACATTCTAAACTACCATTTTACCCATATGCTTTCTCTCACGCCAAGCTTTTGTCTTTCTGCGTCTAACTTAGGCATTTTCACAACATGATTGTAGATTTTAAAGAAAAAAATAGATTATAAACAGTGAGTTCAGCTGTTGCCAAAAACGATAAAAGAAAATAATAATAAAGTTAAGTTTGATAATAAAAGTTAATAAACTAAATTCAAGGCTAAACCTTAGCAATGTGGTTTACGCTCTTGAACTTGAATCAAAGAAATCCTCGAAAACCTGCATTATATTTGAAACTTTTTAAGTTAATAAAATCCACAAACATATGCTTACTTAAGTCAATGAAATTAAATTGTTAATTTTATTAACAAAATCAAATTTAAACGCTATCATTTTTCATTTTTCCTGAAAACAATTACGTCACTTCCGTCACACAAAAATGCTAGGGATCAGAAAAGCAAAGATCTGGCATAAAAAGTTTCACTACAAAACAGAGGAGAAAAAATAAATTTAGCACAAAGCCAATAAAAAAGCTTTTATTTAATCTGTGTTGAAAAATAGTTTACATAAATGTTACTTTTAAAACAAAGTATCAGTGCTAACTTATTAATTCATATTTAGACGCTTAACAGTCTAAAAACTACACAAGTCATCACCATGACAAACGTAACTTCAGAGTTATGCTCTTCAATGTAACGTTCGTTACGCAAAGTTAAGCAATGAAAATAACGCATTGCACTGTTTTTACAATACTATCTACCTAAACTTTAGAGAAATTGAGAGCTGAATTTCATGTTGCAAATTCAAGGTTGCAAAAATGTTACGTTCGTCACACTTTAGTAGTTTAGTTTCAAAAACCAATTTATGTGATTTATACTGTGTTTTATTGCATGAATGTCACACATAAGTTTTATTCTTTCACAAAATTCCACAAAACCACAAGTAAATGATTATTTGATGTTTTAAACTCATGATAGGCACCAAATTAGTCTCTGAATGTTACGTTTGTCACTATGGAATGACCTAGGATAGTCTGACCAGTAAGCAATGAATAAGCTTGAAACTGGAATAGAAAAAGAACAAATTCGAATTTTCGAAAAATCGCTTTCAGTTGCTCCCCCCCCCCCCCCAAATTCATTTTGAGCCAAATGTCATGAAAATTGGCCGAACGGTGCATAACAGACAGCCAGAGAGACAGAGATCCAGACGTTCAGCTTTATTATTAGTAAAAATTAAAATAGCGTAATAATTCTTCCAGAAACTAAAAAAAAATGATTTTTATTTCTATTTGAGGAAAAAACGAATTTTTTACACGTTAAAAAAAATCCTGCATATGTGAAATTTATTTTTAGAACAATGCAAAAACAAGTGATAAATGTCATTGATTTCCTATAGAATGACTTGGGAGCACTGAAAGTCGTCGAAAAAATATAAAAAAGCACACATTAGAAGCGGAGTGTAGGTGAGATTTCACTGTAGTTGCAATAGTTAATATAATCACAATACAGTCAAATTTTTTTGTTATAAGTTCCTTACAGAAATTATCTTGTTTTAGCAAAGAATTCAATATGCCCAAAATCAAATTATGTAGGAACAATATAACCATTTGTAACATCGGTATAGCAAAATTGCGTTACTGTAAAATGATATCACCGGTCTCTTGGACTTTCCTAAATGGAATTAAACTGTAATAAACTCATGTATTTTAAAAATATAGACGAACCTCCATAGATCAAACTTCCACACATTGAAATTTTCTTTACATCAAAGTCCCAGCAAATTTCCATGACCATTACATAGAAAAATTATTTCTATAAATCAAAATAATCTCAAAATATTGAATTTTTTTTAGAGACATTCATAGATTTCTTTTCCACTTTAGACTTTGTCTCATGGAAAAAGGGGAGAAACGCATGTTCACTAAAGATTGCTTCAAAACTCACAAGGAATCTGGGATTGTGGGTTGTGTAGATAGGTCGTTGTTTCGTTCTGGAGTTCTTAAATTCCCTCAAGTTTATTTCAAATCTTAGTTGCAACCAGTAATACAGGAAAAGCAGTTTTAAGTTTTTCCTATTGTCTGTTGATTATCATTCCTAGTTTTTTTTAGCTTCAGTAAAAATTATTCAAGTTATGTAGATTGATTCTTTACTTATCTCTTGATTACATTGTCAAAACGAAAATCCCCTAATGTTGCGGATCAAGTTGAATTGCCGAAGAATGAAGATGTATAAAGGCGCAAAAATGTCATTTCTGGTAAATTTAGTATTTCCGCAAGCAAAGTTCTGGCTATTATGAGAAACCAGAAAGTCATAATAAAAGTACTGAAACGTTTACAGAAAACTCACTCAAAAACAGGAAACAATAATACAGTTGGTGCAAATTAGCTTCAGTTTTAATGTTTTAGAAGATTTTTATGACAAACGGATATCATTTCTATATATCAAATTTTTTTCCAGCAATTTGCTACTTCGATATATAGTGGGCCTACTGTAATTTTAAAAGATTTTTTAGTATTTTGAACAGGTGAAGGGCATAGTAACATGTTTGTGGAATATAGCAGAATATGCATGTAATGTTAAAAAAAATACATACCATTTGCCTACTATTTTGTTGTAGTATCCAGCTTTTTTTAAAAGTTGTGGAAGTAGAATTTCTGATGTTATCCCACCAACAATATCTTGAGGAGTATAAGCTTGCAAAAAAAAAAAAAAAAAGTGTTGTAAATGTTGAACATTTTATATATATATATATATATATATATATATATATATATATATATATATATATATATATATATATTAGGGTGGCCCTTAGCTATAGGGTATTTTTCGAAAGTTAAAATTTTATTGCTCCCAACCTCTTATCTTGTTCCAATGAATAATAAAGCAGGCTGTGTAAAATTTCTCTTCATTTGGACAATTTCTAGGGGTGCCGCAAACGACTTGAAGTTCAGCAAATCCTAGAAATCTCGTGCTTTTTTAACAATATTTAATTTTTCTTTACTAACACAACAGCTTTTAGAGGATAAATACATTTTATTATGACAAACAATTTCTACAGAACCAAAACACAGCGGGAACAAGCGAATGTTCAACATTATTTTTTCCTAAGTGAGGATTTAGTAGCAGTAGGGTATCTTTTGCGATCTTCAGCAACAATTTGTAAAACAAATTGTTTTTCATTTTCATCTTTTGTAAGAATATTGTTGTATTCCTGAATTAGTTTGACCCCTCTTTCTGCAGCATCATTCACAACAATTATTTTATCAAGTTTTTCCTTTCCACTTGTGTAACCAGGGTCATCTTTCCAAGTTGAAGTGTCTTTGTTGAGAAAATCAGAACTTACAGAAAATCGGGTGAGGAAATGTTTTGTAACAGGTGTCACAAAAGATGAAAATTCGTTGTTAATAAACTTAGAAAAATTGTTTTGATGTGGAATGTATCTCTTTTGTTGGTTTTCTGCTTCTTGCGATTCTTCATCTTTATCTGCTTCCAACATAATTTGTGCCATGTTTCTCTTAACCGAGGTTGGAACATTATCATCAAATAAGGATAGAGCCATAGTTTCAGGAGCTAAGTACCAGAGATGTTTTGAAAATTTTTTGAGAGCAACAATACTGATTTCTGTATCAATATCCTGGTAATCGATCAGTTGACGCATAAATAGGAAATCGTGATATGGAGCTTTAACTGCTTCCGGGGAGAGAAACCAAGATCGAACGTAGACTCGAGCAAGAAAAATACATATTCTTCTTAAAGAGTTCTTCTCCCTTTCAGATAAGGGAAACTGATCCTGAAATAAGTAAATCTTGAGTGCATAAATGGACTTTGACATCCACCTAGCATGACTTACAGCTCCTGGCTTACGAAATGATATTCCACACTTTGGAATTCCACCAAGAAATATCATACTTAATTCCAACAGTTCTCGGTAATCATCGCGCTGTTGTTTCCGAGCTGAAAGATGTTGATCAAGAAATTCGAGCATGGTTGCACGAATATCATGAGGTACTTCATTGCTACCAGTGGTATAATTTTTTTTGTCGAGTTTTGTCCAAGTTTCTTTAAATCTTTTGAAAAGTGGCATGTCTGGACCAGAAGTTGCACTCATTAGAGAGTCAAAACATCCCTTTAAAACTAACTCAAAAATGTGATGACGACAAGGAAGGTACAGCAGATCACGATCAAACAATTTTTCTAGATTAATACAGGCACCATTTATTCGGCCTGTGTTGCTGGCTGTTGTATCACAGCAAAGTGCTTGAATTTTATCGTTCAATCCCCACTTTTCAACTGCTTCATAAATAGCCATGGCTTGTTCTTCTCCTGATGAGGATGGGATTTCAGGAACTCCCAACATTTGCTCCTTGCCTTGGAAAGTTACTATTATTGCCAGTCTGTCAGTTTTTTCGACTCCTGCAAGTGTTGGGAGCAACTTTCCATCCCAGTGTAAGACAAGCTCTTGGCAATCATTTAAATTAAATTTTTTCTGAATTTCCGCATGTCTTTCTTCTCTAAATTTCTTTCGGAGGCGTTGAAGAGAAGTTCGATTAATGATCAGGTCTTTAGTATCAAGTCCAAATGCTTCTGCAGCAGCTACCAGTATGTAAATTCCATTTCTATCTGTGATTTTACATCTATCAAAAACTTCAGATAGACGAGGAGTAAAAAAATGCAATGTACCTCTAGTTTCTGCGTAAGTCGTACTGTCCGTACTCTCAAGTGTGTCTATATCAGTTTCTAGTAATTGTTTATCAATGACAGAAGAAGGGCTGCTACTGTCGTCAAAACCGTCACTGCTTGGGTTGCTTGAAACTATATCATAAGATGTGTCGACTAATTGTCGTTCCATTTCTTCATAAGTTCGTTTCTTTCGGGCAACTTCTGTTCTGTTTTTCTTTGATTTCCTTTCTTCTTTTTGTGTTAATTTTAGGTCAACACCAACCATGGAGCCCGGTCTTCCTTTTTGGCACTGAAGAATTAGAAATTTCCTATCTTCTTCAATTTTGATGTCTTCTAAAGCATTTGCATGAGCAATATCGAAGAGATCGTCCATAATTTCTTCAAAAGAATCTCTTCTCATTTTTCCTTTCCCTGAAGTTCTCGAAAAACTTTTCTGCAAATGTTTCCATTCATCATGGAGTTTGACTAACTTGTCAACGCAGTGATCCGTTCTTTTAGTGGGAATTCTTGCCTTTTGCCAAAAAACAGATACTTCTTGAATCACTAATGTTGCACTTTCTTTTTTGTCATATTTACAACTTTTATATTGTAAAAAAAGACGCTCAAGACTTGTCTATTCGATGGTAGCTTTGCTCCAACAATTTGATTAGAAATGTTGCCAACAAGATCAATGTAGAAATCTTTTCTCAACTTGTTTAATGAGCTACCGGAAGACGTTGATGCCATTTTGCAAGTCGGAGTTGATAATGACACGAAAGTCAGGCGCAAGTTACCAGCAGCACTCTTGGGGGCTAAGGCCCCTAGGGGCTCTATTGTGGGCAGCTGCTCCCACGCTCACCCAAGGTCGTCTCTCACCCCCGCTTGACTTTTGACCTCTGACCAAATGTGGGGTCTTCTTCGGAAGGGGATGGTGGGAAACGGTTAAGGGGGATGGGAGATATACTGGACAGAGAGAGGACTGATGTTCGCCTAAAAGATGTTTCAATTGGAACTCTTATTTTGTACAATTCATCAAATTTTCTTCTAAATAGATGTAGATCATATGTATTGTGACTCTATTTAAAACTTGGGATTAAAAAGCAGCAGTCTTTATCATATCAAAGCAGCAAACTACCGTAAAAATGAAACATGTTCTCGGCTCGACAATTGATTTGTTTCATGTATTGGAATAATAAACGATGGAATGGTAATGATGGTAATGAACAAAGACAAGGTTATACTTAGTTAGAAAATAATCAAACGAAGCACATAATAAAAATAGAGTTAATTTAAGTTTATCCAATCATTTGGGGGAAAAAATAGGATTTGATTAATAATACAAACATTATATTTACTATCATGGTCCTAATCCTGATATATATGATAATACTCAAATTATATTTTTAATTAGTTTAAAAATTACTCATAAAATTAAGTGTGACTACAAAAATAACTCAATTAAAAAGTTGACAGGGAAATTTTCATAAGATTGATGTAGAAACAATTGCAGTAGCAAGAACGCGTCATGAGTAGTGAATGGTGTCTTGGTCAAAAAGCTTTGAACAAAAGACGTCACAGGAAAAAGGGGGAAAGACATAGAAAGTCTCTGAAAAACCAGTTAGAGCAAAATAACACCTGTAAGAAGATATAGGTACGTTAAAAATGTAAATATGCGAGATGCTTTTTTTTTTAACTTGAAAAGATTTGAAAAATTCCTTTTTTGGAGAAAATTTGATAATTTCATGCTTGTTGCGGCACCCCTTAAACTTTTCCGATTGAGCTAATATTTTGAACACATCATTTTTTTGTCCATTGGAACAAAATAGGGGGTTGGGAGCTAACTTTTTCGAAAGTTGAAAAATAAGGGCCACCCTAATATATATATATATATATATATATATATATATATATATATATATATATATATATATATATATATATATATATATATATATATATATATATATATATATATATATATATATTTTTTTTTTTTTTTTTTTTCATGTCATGAAATATAATTAGTAGAAACACATAATCAATGAAATGCAGGTTCTTTTCTATTTGAATGCAAAAACTTTTGGAAAGAGTATAAAAAAACTTTTACTTCACTGGTCCATGCAAAAATAAAAATACTAACAGCATGTTCTTATTTATTTATTTTATTTTTATTTATTTTTTAAATTTTATTTATTTATTTATTTATTTATTTTTTTGAAATTTTTTTTTAGGATCCCTTAAATGAATATATTTGGCTCCAACACATATTATTTGTTTAAGCAAAGCATTTCACTATGTGGGGAAACTATTTTTACCTCACCAATCTGATAACACTTGTCTTAAAATAAAATAATAAATTAGTAGCTATTAAAAAAGGTAATCAATATAAGAGGTAAAGAAATAAGCTAAATGTATCAAGAAAATAAATAAAAAATATCTTTAAAATCTACACATGAAAATTATAAAAACTATATAACTTACATCTGGAATTACAAAATTTACTTTGCTTATTCATTGTCCAACTAAGCGGGGCTCACTGTACTTTTTGAATCTTTCAAATGCATTTAGATTGTAATTGGTGCTCTAACTTAATAAAAGGTAAGTTCAGGAACTTTTTTTCTCCATTCAAACTGTATATATATGCAATTCTTATTAATTTTGAAACATTAACATATGAATGCAAATTCTGAAGAATGTAACGTTTATGAATTTTTTTCGAAACAAACTAAGCCTAAAACTTCATGTAAATAAAAAGAAAAATGTTTTTACTACTACACACTTATTATTTTATTGCATATGTACAAACTTATTTATTCATTCATTTTTGGTCTCCATATTAATGACAAAAAAAAAAAAAAATTACACAGACCTAAAATATTTTTAAGCACTTTTATTATACTTGGCCTGATTGTCACAGAAAAATCTGAGGCCTGGCTTTGCTTATATCTCAGCAACTAGACCACTTATAGACTTCGGGATTTCACTAAATGATTTGCTTAATCTCAAGGTACAGCTTAGTGTTAAAGAATGAAAATTCTAAAATAAAATTAATATTTATTTGGACAATTTTATGCCAACACCAAAACATGTCATTTTTTATGTGTTTTTTTGCCCTTGTGTGCGTGTTTTAAAAAAAAAAATCCACTGTCTTATTTTTTTAGTTCTAACCTTTTAGAAGGAGGGGTATCAGCATTGTGATGCAGGACCTTTTTTGAGTTTGTGGTAGAAAGAATCATTTTTAGGGGGGCAAAATTTTTGAAAAATACATTAAAAATTTCTGCATTTTGAGGCTTTATACAGGGTGATTGGAAATACAAAAACATCAGAAAAAAAATAGGATAACAAAAACTTTTTAAAACTTATACACTCTTTTGATGATTAAGGCAATACAAAATAAAAATTGCTTTCGGTTCGACAAATCGTTGATATTAATCGACTGTGAGAAAGAGAGGGATTAGAAATGATGATGCATTGTCACTTGCTCACATCGAGTTTCGGTATAGTTAGTTTTTGATTATCCCTTCAACCCACCGACGATCACAACACTGAATAAACTGAAAATTGATCAAGATTGAAAAATGCTTAAAATGCTTTAAAAGAAATGGTAGAAATATTTTTAAAAATATGTTACGAGAAAGTAACACCCTCGGACAACTCATTCTTTACACACTTGGTAAGAAATAAAATTGAAGCCCTTTCAAACACTTTCAGAAACATTTTAAATTATTTTCAAAGCACCTAGAACGTTTGAAATAATTCAAAGAACTTCATTTGTACTTTCTAATCCAGGACATTTTAATACTTGATTGTGTAGTTTTACAGGATTTTTCTAACTTAGTAAGAAACACCTATTATTCTGCACTATTTGTATTTTTTAATAACTAGTAAGTGCGGAAAACAAAAAGGAATAGAGGTAGCAATAAGTTTTTTCTCATTCTACACAGATTGATAGTATGCAGTAGAAGTAATAAAAAAGCAAGCAACAACAAAATAACTTCCAAATTACGGAATTCGTGCTTAATTAAATAGCAAAATGTGAACGTGTGATTCACGCAAAAATATATCTCAAGCAAGCAATATGTTTCAGAAACATGATAACCATTCTTTTTACATTTTTGATGCAAAATGTAGCAAGGAGCTGAATTTGGCACATTTTGGTATCTCTCCCCCCCTTCCCCCGTTGGAAAAAGTTTAAAATTCTCAATGTTTTCAAGCACCTGAAAATTAAATTTATTTTTTACAGTATTTTTCCTTTATTTAGGATAGAATCCATAGGCGGATCCAGGGAGGGGCCATGCGGGCCATGGCCCCTTCCGAGAAAATTTCAAGAATAGTTAAAATCCCCTTTTTTTGAGCAAAACTGCAAAAAATTTCCCTTCAATACAAGTATATAAAAAGTCTAACAATAAGGAAAACAATGAGAAAGAGGCCATGGCCACCCTGAGAAAGTTTCAAAAATAGTTTAAAACCTTTTTTAGAGCAAAATATTAAAAAAGTCCTTGTTATACCTGAAAGTTCCCCACGCCGGGGAGCCATAAAACCACACTGAGGAAGTTTCAAGTATAGTTTTTTAAACCCTCTTTCCTAGTTTAAATTGAAAAAAAAAAGAAAAGAAACTTCATTGTAATTCATGTTAAGTCAAAAAAGAATGGAAACGATGCCAGAGGGAGGGCATGGCCACCCCACAAAAATATCAAGTGTATACCAAATATTTGGGTTCATTTAGCATAATGGGCTCGTCTTTTTAGACGGGTTTACTTCTCCCATGCAGGAAAGAAAAGGGATATGGGCGCCTATATAGGGGGCAAGTGAGGGCTCAAGCCCCAACTTCTCTCACTAGAAATTAGAACTTCCTTGCTTTTAGTACTTTTTTCTTTGAAAAAATTTAAAAACATTTCTTCTCCAGCCATTAGTGAATAAGTTATTAAAAATATCAAATTTTAATGACTCTGCATCCTGAAATCGGTTTTCATGGGAAAGATATCCTGATAAACCATGGGGAAAGTATATGAGCCTCCCCTCCCCTTACAATTTTGTATATGGGCGCATGGATATGTGTTAGTAAGTGTCTGATAAAAAGTTATACATTTAATGATTGCGCATTAAGTTAAAGTTAGATTTAAGTTTTAACCTGGCTTTATGCAGTGCTATGTAATTATTCTTCATACCCTTTTTAATATGAGACCCTCCAAACCACTCCTCTTCCTCTTCTTAATATCTAATATTACCAAAGATCGTCTACAAACTATGTTTTAAAAAATAACCCGTAAAAGTTTCTAGGGGAGGGACCCCACCTCTCCTTTTCGCCAACATCGTTCATGATCGGCCTAAATTTTGTTTTAAGCGCTCAAGTTTCAAAATCTTTCTGGAGGAGAACTCCTCCCTCCCTAACATCATTAAACTCTTCAAGAATTACATTTCTGGAGCTTCAATTTTGAAAAACTGCTGGTCCTCTAAAAGTTACTCATGAATCATGGATTGCTTATTTGCAATTTAAAGTGTTCAGTTTTGAAAAGAGTTTAGGAGAGGACCTCAGAATCTCTTCAAACCCTAACCTTACTAAAGATAGTCTAGAATGTGTTTTTAAGTCTATGAACTAGTAAAATTTCCTGGGATGGGCCTTTTAATCTCTCCTCCCCTTAACATCATCAAAAATTGTCTAAAACAACCTTTTTAGAGCTACAATTTTGGGGGGAGGGCTCTAAACCTCTTCTCTCCTCCCATTACCAAAGACAATTAGAATGCATTTTTAAGACCACAAATTAGAAAAATTTCTTGGTGTGTCTGCTCTTGAATTTCTCCTCCACGTATCATCACGTAAAGATCATATTAAACTGCATTTTTGGCTTTACAATGGAAAAAAAATCCAACAGAGAAACTCCGAACCTCCCTCTTCTTAGCAATATTGGAGATAATATTTGTGTTTTTAAGGTTTCAATTTTGAAAAATAGGAAGGGGGTGGGTCGCACCCAAGCCCTTAATATTACGAAAGACAGTTAAAATGTATTTCTAAGATTATAAATCAGAAAAATTGCCTTAGATGGGTCCTCAAATCTCTCCTCCCTCTAATATCATCAAAGATCCTCTAAAGATCGTCTACAACTGCATTCTTAGAGCTACAATTTCGAAAAATAGACAGGGGAGCTCCACCAAACCTCTCCTCCCTAACATTACTAAAGATCGTCTAAAATGCGTTTTTAAGACTACAAATTTGAAAAAATGTTTGCTTCAGAGTTAATATTATATTTACATTCAGTAAGTTACCACCCTATAGCCAGGGTTAATGCAATTTTTTGAGAGTTGGTTGCCCCCAAAGAAGCGGAGGACCTACATATGCTAACCCCTGGATCCCCCAAGTACAGGAAATTTTAAACATGCCCCCCCCCCTAAAAATATTTTCTGGTTGTGCCATTGTCGGAGAGTGTAGGAAACTGTGGCCGTACTTAGGATCGAAAAATTGATGAATAGGTGAAGACAATGGCAAAACAACTGCTTTCAACCATAACCATTTTAGGAGTCCAAGGAGAAGGGGCAAGGTTTTGTTTTTGGTTTGGAAGAACGCTTCATATTAAAAAGACAGAATTACCAAAAGGAAGGAAAATAAAACATATTTGTAAAGCAAAAAAAGAAATTTTTTTCCCTTTGTTTACCTTCAGGAGAGGCGGCACTTTGCAGATTTGTATGGGGAGGCAAAACTGCTAGAGCAAGCCCTGATCTTACATAACTGTTTTTATGGTAACATAAATAAATCTAGACTAATTCCAATTATTTTATAAAATTAGTAAGAAAGTATTTTACATGGATGCTCAAAAAAGAGTAACTAAATAGACTTTTTGTATCATAGGGCAATTTGAACTGAACATGTAAAAACTTAACAATTTACTATTATAATGTAAACTAGGCAAAAGGGAGGAGAAATGTATATAGAAAGTAAATAGACAAATTCAAAAAATACAGTAATTACTTTTAAAGCATAATTCATGCATATGCTTACCATTACGAGCATGTTCATTAGTAGTATAAAAACCATTTCGAATCGGCAACCGTCCGGTCAATAGGGCTGCTCGAGCTGTAACAAATACCAATCGGAATAAATGCATTCAGTTTATTTTATGATATCAAAAGTGTTGTTGTTCACTTACAAGGGGAACAAAGAGGGTTGGCTGTATAAAAATCTGTCAATAGGGTGCCCTCTGCAGCCATGCCATCCAAGTTTGGAGTCTCCTTACTCGGGTGACCAAAACTGCCAAGATCACCCCAACCCATCTGCAAAATATGTGACAATAAGTTATGTAGATTAATTGAAATTTTAATTAAATCTTAATCTAGATTGCATGATGACATATTGTATTAGAATTTTTGTTATCTGTTCGTATAGGCACAAGATATGGATGAAAATTTTCAAATTCTTGCACTCTTACTTATCTCTAGCTCAATAACAGAAAAATGAAATTTAGAGCATTCTTCAGTTTAAGCTGTCTGAGGATGTACATAAATTATTTACTTTCCAGCTTGAGCCGCCCAGATGGTAGGTCACTTTGACCTCCCAAAAATTTCCTTATTTGGCACTTTGCCTTACGATTTGGTGAAATCATCATCATTTGACAAAACTTCGGGTCCTATTCGACTAAGTTACCATCATTCAGCAAAATTTCGAGTTCCATTTGGCAAAATTATCGTCATTCGGCAAAATTTGGAGTTCCAGTCGGTGAATCGAGAATTTCCGCCCTCCCCAAAATTTACGTTTGAGGCACCACTGTTTATAATTCTTTTTAGTGAATTTGTAACTATTTCAATGGAAGAGTTTAATTAAGAGAAAATGCAGTTATTTTTTAGAAATACAGTCTATGTATGACACCTATTTATAGTGAATATATGATTACAACATAATAGTAGCAATTCCCCTTCACATGTTCCTACGTATTATTTAACTTTTTATAACGAAATTATGTCTATGACGAAATTTCCATTTAGTCCTTTTGACTTCCTTATAAATTGGCACATAATAACTTTATTTTTCTTTTTCAATGAGAAAAATATATAGTTCATAGTTAAAATTTTGGTCTTTTGACCATAATTAATGAATCCTTCACGGCTGATGAGCTCTGGATTCATACTTTATCTTTTCCTACTTAATAGCTGTTTGCAATTTTCCTTTTTATCATCATTAATTATTTATAATTTGTTTAATATTTGAAATTCTATTCGCTTAATTTTATATTTACTTGGCTTTTTAGTTTTGCCGCGTTGCGCATCTATGGACTCTTGGTGTAGTCTTTTCAATATTTTTCACTTTTATTATTATTACAGTAGAAGACCGTTATAACGCACACCTTGGGACCAGAGCTTTTGCGTTATACAGGTTTTTGCATTATATAGATCATTTTAAAAATTTTGAAACTAATATTCAGAATATATCTATATATTAGCACTTCAAAATGAGATTTATCTGCAATGAGTATTAAAGCACCAATATTGCAATTAGTCATTCACAAACAAATATGTATCACAATCAGAAGAAAGTGAATTTTCCTGCACTTCTGCTAGCTTCATGGTTTGCATAACAGCTGCATTTTCAAGAGCCATCTGATATTTTCTTTTTACTGTGAACACTAATTTTCATTTTAAAACTTTGAATTAAGATGGGAAGATGAAAAAACTGTTTTAAAAATTTAATTTGCCTAACAATTTTTATGTTTGCAAGACAAAATAGAGGGAGTTTTTTAACTCCAAAACCTATTGTTTACTTCTGAAAAGTAGTGCGGTTTATAGAGATTTGCGTTATATAGGTCGGCTTTATAACGGTCGTCTACTGTATTATATATATATATATATATATATATATATATATATATATATATATATATATATATATGTATGTATATATGTAAATTTGAAAAATTAGTTCAGTAAAAACTAATAACTGTATCAAAAATGTTTCGATAAAGTAATTTATGCAAAAAAAAATTTCTAAAGTACTCATGCAGTCAATTTTTGTGAACTATCTATTTTTTTACACGGAAATTTTCATGAAGAGTTTTACAAGATAGTGCTTTCTGTACAAGTAAACATTTACAGCACCAATTTTTAAGAAGATTCTATTTTTACAATTGAAATTTTTTAGAGAATTCATTTTCAAAAAATAGTAGGATCAAAACACATACATAAAAAAGAACGAAAAAAAAATTTTCTTTGATTGTATGTGCAAAAATATAATGTTATGGTAGCATAAATTATTGTTCAGTAATTGATTGTGACAATTTTCATTTTCAAAGAAGAAGAAAAAAAACTAAATTTTGACGCAGGGTAACTTGAAAAATATATACATTTATTAATTTTTTAAAAAAAGAAGAATTAGTTATACCATTTTACCCTATCAGTGTTTCTCAGAAACAAACATACAAATGAATAAACAGATTAAGAAAATTGAAGGAAAAAAATCTGAAAAGAGTTATACGTTATTCATAAGAAAATAAAAAATGTACATATTTTCTTCTAATATTACAAAGAAATTCTTATTAAAAAAACTTTAAAAAAATTTAAAAAAAAACGAGTGAAAGGGGGAAAAGGATAAAGAAGGAAAAGAGAAACAATGATTTTTTCTTTCAAACAGTGTAGTATAAAGACATGGTGAAAAACAGAACACTTGAATATACGCCCATTTCTACACGCTGAAAGTTTTTGAAAGTTAATATTAATAAATCAAAAATGTAGTTACTATCTGTAGATACGGAGGTCAAAAATTTAGGAGGAAATTTCCCCAAAATAATAACGAAAAAAAAAATTGTTTTTCCCTTTCAATTTAAAGGGAGAAACGATTTACATTGAATAAATAAATAAATAAATAAACTTACATCATCCATCAGCATAATAATTATGTTAGGCATTTTTTTTGCTTCGAACCCGCAAGTACATAAACAAAACAAAAAGAGATAAACTTGAAGCATATTTGTAGAAAGCAGGTTAGCATAAAAAAACTATTATGAAATTTTACAATTGCATGAGACTTCAACTGAACTTATCACTGCTATCATGAGAACTGCACAAAATGTAAACATTACATTATACTCAATGCAAAACTGTAGAAGGGTAAGAAGTTTACCCCCTAGGCTTCTCCTCTTTAATACTCATTCGTTCCATCTGACAGCTGTTTGACAGCCGTAAAGAAGGGCACCCCGGAGGCAAGGCGCTTTGTACGCAGTACTGAGGTTGTGACGCTGCTCAGTTTCTTGTACAAATAAGTATAACTATTTTAAAATTGTACAAATATAAATTCAAGCACGTGTTTGGGGACATAATGATCCGTTTTCAAAGCAAAAAGTGAGATTATGGACGCTAGTGAAATATTTATCTCATGTAGTAAAAATTAAACTTCTGCGTTTAGACTCCCTGTATTTTTTGCATTAGAGAATTTTTGAAACATATTCAGTCAATTAAATACCAACCCCTCCGCATGATTTCCCCATTTTCTATTCGCAACTCCAACGAACTATAGGGGGCACTGCAGTCACTGTTTAATGGCGGAATTGAAAACTAAAACAAACGCATGTGGTAGCGAAGAAAATGCTAAAAGTGTTGTGATTTTTGTTCGTATGTATGATTTTTTCGCTTTATTCGTTTGAAAAGATTTTTCAAAGTCTTGTGGATATTCTGACCCATATAGAAAGAGATTAGAAACCAAAAAGTATTACGAAAGTAAACAATTAATGTAGAACACACAGTAAGTTGTTCTGAAGCAGCCATTTTCACGATGTTGAATTCGGAATTCATAAATTTTTGGTTCGCTTCGAACGGCATTTTCATTTTGTACCGTTTTTTCTATACATTAGTACATATTAAGTTCAGTTTCGTGACATTTCCAGCATTTGTTGACATTTTTGTCACATAGTGCACATACGTGGCAGACTGTCAAGAGTAACGTTTAACACTAGATAATTTATTTCTATGACTATATGATTGGATATCCAAAGAAATCATGCATTTAATTCATTCGTCATGGAAATAATTTACCTGATATGCGAAATCTTGTCAAGATACATTATTCTTTCACATAATTTTAAAACCATAACACTATAAACAGATTTTTGGCGAACTTTTATTTTTTATTGTTCAAATTCTTAACGTTCTTTCTGGATTTTTCAATCTGTTCTGCGATAAATATTTTCAAGAAAATTTATTTGCATACTGTCTATTTCAGTAGGATACTGTAGTAACAAATTTTATTTAAATCATTTATGTGGAATTAGGTTAAAGAAAAGTGTCCAGTCAATGTTGTTAAGTTCGTTTTTTTTTCATCGAATTGAAAAACTGATATTTATTCAAATTCACTCAGAACAAAATAAATAAAATGTGTACTCACAGTTTATATATGGTGGTAGTTTTCTTTTCAGTTGATTGACCATTATTTCTTTTTACTTATCGAATTCTGTAATCTTACGACCATTTTATTCCACTCATGATAAAAATTAAAAATGGTTTAACTAAAAACGCGAAAACTCGCCAAGGCTACTTTGCTTGCACAATACTAAAACTACTATAACCCTAAACAAATTTGGCGAAACCTTTCAGCTGAGAATAAAAGGAATAAAGTAAATTCTTTCTCGGTTATTCATTTTGTTCTACGATAATATATTCAAGAAAATATTTTGCATACTGTCCATTCCAACTAAATGCTGCTGTAAAATATGATTAGTTAAATTAATTTAAGATTAAAAAAAACTCATATTCTTACAAATTCATACAAAACAATAAAAATTTTTACCTGGTATAACGTTATCCAATTTTGTTAATCCAGAGTTTTCTTGTTTACGCTTCCACCATTTAATACTTTTTTTGAAAGAAATAAGAAAAACTAACATTATTTTGAGAAGCTCGAGAATACTACTAAAGGACGAATTAATTTCTGTAGCTGAAAGCAAATTAAGACACATCGATTGCGTTAATAAATACTCAGAACAAACTGCCTGTGTTTACGTCAACAGACACACGTGATGCGCAACGTGGCAATGTTTTAGGTGCAGACGCAGTTTTATAAATCACCGCAAGGTAGCGTATTCGAGCGCTGGAGTTCCGAATTACAATGAACATTAATACTTAGAAACTTTGTCAGAATGATTATATATCAAGAACACTCTAAATTAAACGATAAACGGATCCATATATCAAAACGGGAATATTAGGCGCCGGGAACATTGAGCGCAGAGCATTTTAGGCGCGGGGAACTTTGGGCGCCGGGAACTTTGGGTGCCAAGCATTTTGGGCGGCGGGAACGTTGGACGCCGAACATTTTGGGCGCCGAGCACATTGTGCCCAATGTTCCCGGGCGCCCATTCTTCCTAGACCGCCCTGCTTACCGGTAAACACAATGCGTTTTTGAGTGTCATACTTATTAGTTCTTAGATCTCGAATAATATTACAACATACATGCATATTTTTTTAAATTTTGGACTAACAAGAGTTTTATTAATCTCTACAAACAACACAAAAGAAAATATAACTTACCTACAAATTACTAATTGCTGCCGCGACAATAAAATTCCCTTCCTGTTATTAACGAAATCATTTTGAACAATTACAAAGGAAAAAAACGTCCAAATTTTTTCAATCAAAACTTTTTTCTTGCATTGTCATTGCTATGGAAGTATTTTAGACAGTTGCCACTTTTTGTAAATAAATTTTAGAACTTGCTGAATTTTTTGACGTATGAAAAGAAAAAAAGCATATATTTAATCCCCCGGAGGAGGGGGATCTTTCCAAGGGCGAAAGGAAAAAGGAGGCATCTCTCTCAAATGCTGTGAAATCCTTCTCCCCCCCCCCCAATTAGTAATGATATCAAAAAAACTTTAAAATTGCAACCGTAAATGGTTCGCATTCTCTGCCTATAATATAGTACGTGGCCAATGGCTAAAGTTTTTTAGGAGCCGCCAGTGGCTAAAATGTAAGATTTGATACCAGAGACCCAAAAAAAGTTGGCCTAGAGCCCCCCATTATTTTAATCGGAATATGGGCATTTCCGTCAATTAGAGGAGATGGAGGGTCAGGAGCAGGGGCGGACTGGGTCCCTCGAGAGGGCACCAACCTTGGGGGAAAAAAAGAAATAAAGAAAGGGGAAATTAAAAGCTAGGAGAAGAAAAAAGATGTCAAACTTAAGGGCACGATGGCGCATAGGCGGGAAGACGGGCCAGTCCGCCCTTGGTCAGGAAGGCGGGTTTCCCCTTCGCAATGGAAAATTAATGCATTTACTTAGTATCCCTGTTTATTTTCGATGCAATTTTCTTTGAGAACTACTCTTTACCCACTCCCTGGAAAACGTCGAAACCGCGGGCCTGCACAGAGGACAGGGGCAACTCGTCAATTACTGCGGAACACACATCAATAAAATAAGCCCCCTCTTCTAAAAGCGAGATGAAAAAGTCTCTGAAATTAATAAGCCCCTAAAATTTTAAAATGACGCAGACTGTGCTTATCACAGGTACCCCTGCTAAATGCGCCCATCCTCCAAGGGTAATGCTACCCTCAAATGCTACGGGAAAATCTGTAATTCCAAGACTTCCCCAAATAAGAGCAAAAACCCTCTCAAGTCCCCCCCCCCCCCCCCCCCCACTCTTTAAATGTCAATGGCGCAATCTGCGCCGTCCTTCACTCATTAGCAACAACTATTTTCTTTCCTTCAAAACGGAAATGAACTCTCTCAAAGTCGAATATCTTTTTATCAGAGCCATACTGTACGATTGCTTGATAAAGCTTTTTCAGACAAATATATGTTAGGGGAGCTCAAGAGGGGAAGAGAGTTCATGGCGTAGACTGCACCATTGAAATTTTAATAGGGTGGAGGGTATTTTAAAGGACTTTTGATCTCACTTTCGGGGATCTTGTTCTTGGGAGGATAGGCAGAGTAGCAACCCTTCGAATGCTTCGTTTATCCTCCAATCACAACCCCCTCAAAATGATATCAGGAACCCTGAAAAACTATTCAGCCTAACCATTTCAGTGGCACAGACAGCACCATTTCCCCTACTTATGCACACCCTAGTCAAAAAATGCCCAGCCCCCAAGGATCAGGAAGCTCCCTTCAAATAGTAAACAGCATCCCCATAAATAAGACAAAAAAAAAAAAAAAAAAAAAAAAAATCAGAAAAAAGGAAAAATTAATTTGAATTTTGATATCTTGAATTCAAATTATGTTTTTCGCAATCACGAGTGTGTGTATGTAGGCATGTGTGTTTGTGTGTGGGGGTATGTGTGTTTGTGTGTAGGGAGTATGTGTGTGTAGGCATATGTGTTTGTGTCTGTGTGCTGGCATAAATGTGTGGGTAGTTGTGTGTATGAATGTATGTGTGTGGGGGTATGTGTATGTGTGTGTAGGCATATGTGTTTGTGTCTGTGTGCAGGCATGAATGTGTGGGTAGTTGTGTGTATGTTTTTGTGTGTGTGTATGTGTGTGTGCATGTGTGTGTGTGTAGTTGTGTATGTATGCAGGGGCGGCAAATAGGGGGGTCAAGAGGGGGTCGCACCCCCAATTATTTTGAGCAGAATGATAGAAAATGGGTGAATTCAATTTATGTGAGTCGGAAATCAATGTTCATTAAAGGAAATCTCGCTGGTTCTCAGCAACTATTTGATGAAACTCGACACATTCTCAGACTAGAAAAAGTGTTTTTCGTTACTTGGATGATGACTTAGAAATTCATGAAGTATTTTCCGCTTTTTCAGAACATAGAAAACTGATAGAGAACCATGGTTAATTTTAACTAAAGAAGACATTGCCTCATATAGGCTAAATATTTCACACTTGTGTGCCCAGTGTAACGATGGTATTTCCAATATGAGGGGCCCGTGAAAAGTGGTGTGGCTGCATGGTTTTCACAAGAAAATTCCTTGATATTTTACATTCACTTTTACGCTCATTTTTTAAGTGTATATTTATTTAATGAGTGTTCATCGCTTTCTTCTGCTAGAAACACGTTTCAGCTGCTCAATACATTATAATGCTTTCATAGAAACTTCTTAAAAATGCATGTCATTATTGAATAAAAAAAGACATCTCAACCAAATACCTTTTATGGGGCTCTATAATTATGCAATCGCGGAGTGACGCAAGATAATCTTCAAGAGTTAAAACGATAAAAACATTTCTCTATAACTTCAAAGCAGTGATTTGACGACTGGAAGAATTATTGCAAAACGAATCTTTCAATGGTGAAAAAGCTTATGCCCTTTAGCATGTATGACTTCGTTTGAATTTTTATCCAATTTGTTTGCATCGGGAAAAGGTTTTTGAAAAATGCTTTACTGTATCAAAATCTATATCTTCAATACGCTACTCGACTATTCAAACCACAGTTCAATCTACAAATGATCTGTGCACCATACTACCACAGTTCAATCCACAATTGAAACTGAAAATAGATTTTTTACAGATGTATATTTCAATCAATCGTGAAATTTTTCAAAAAAATTCTTCCTCCGAGCCAATTTTAAAGAGGCACAAAAAAAAAAAAAAAAAAAGTGACAAAAATCCACATGATGATGTGAAGTCAATCATTGATTTTTGAATATTTTGTTTGAAGTGATAGATTCAGTTTCGAATGAAATTAACACAGGATTTGATTATAATTATTTTTCTGTATGGTTGGCTGGGATTATGGTTATTTGGATTAGATTTTGGAAAAGAAAATAAAATATTTCAACTGTGAGTAAAATTTTTAGCATGACGCAAGAAAAATTACAAGCAATAGACCGGCAGAATGGTTTTCACATCCAGAGACTGCAGTTTCGTCCTTGTTATGGACTCATCAGTCTGGAATAGTGAATAACAGAACTGGAGGTAGATGATACCCCATTGAAGCTGAGAGCGCCGACATGACTAGATTATTCAATGATGAAAAGTTTTGTGCCCCTCACAGTTTTTGAAGTAGACCGGGTGATTTTCATGAGCAAGATATAAAAAGTGTTTTCATACATAACTTTGTGTTACTTCAATTATTTTTTAACTATTACAATCAGCTCAGCTAGTAGCTTTTTTTATGTCTCAGGAGGTTAGAGAAATATTTTCGAAGCACAAAGGAGGAAAAAAAATACCTTTTCCATTTAGCTAAACTGACAAAACAGCACGACATTGGGCACTGATAGATTTGTAACACGATTCCCTGCTCTTCCGAATTCCAAAAATCATGCATTAAAACTTTTTCAAAAGGTATAAAAACTTTAGTAGCGAGATGTTTTGTATGATAACTTTTTAGTCAATGAATCAAAATTTTAATTATTTCTAAACACTAATTTCATTCATACTAAACCGATTGCATGACAATCTCTTGTTAGCTAATGTGTGTTTGGTTTCGCTTTGGGGTTATACATATTTAAGAAACTCGACCCCCCAAATGAAATGGTGAAATGCCGCCCCTGTATGTATGCGCATGTGTGTAGGACATGGATGCAACCTGGAGATGGCTTTCGCTATAGGAGCAGCATCGTGAGGATCCGGTCGACGGTGCGGAGGGTGGCGGTGGGAAAATAAAATGATAGCACGCCAAAAACAGTCAAATAAAAGCAATAAGCAATCGTGATTGAAAAAAAAAAAAAAAAAAATCAAAAACTAAAATTATTCCCCCTTCTAAAATGTACCAATGCCGTAGTCTGCGCCAGGAATCCCTCCCCCCCCCCAAGTGTCCCTATCTACTTCTGTCCACATTGAAATGAATTCTCTCAAGGTCATACATCTCTTTATCAGAGCCATACCATACAAGCAATTGTTTATACCTTTTCAGGTGTCCACGAGAGAGGGGGTAGGGTTATAGCACAGATCGTACCATTGAAATTTTCATGAACGACAACTTAGCCAGAGTTTTGATCCTGCTAAACCGTCATGATGACCCCTGATGATTTGTGGGGTCTCTTTTCTTTTCTTATGGACGGGGGTGGGGTTCCGCTGCATTTGAGGGGGTGTGCTATTGTTTTTGTGGGGATGGACACCGTACCACTCCTTTGAATGCCGAAATGGGAAGATTGGGCGCCGTAGGCGTTGGGTACACCCCGGGAACATTGAGCACAATGTACTCGGCGCCCAAAATGCTCGGTGCCCTAAGTCCCCAGCGCCCAAAATGCTTGGCGCCCAAAGTTCTCGGCTCCCAAAATGCTCGGCGCCCAAAGTGCTAGGCGCCCAAAGTCCCCGGCGCCCAAAATGCTCGGCGCCCAATCTGCGGCGCCTAATCTTCCTAGACCGCCATATATAGTCTGGTTTGAACGTTTAGAAATTTAGTAACTTTTTCTAGGAGGAAGCATAAACCTAACGACCACTCCTTTACATACTGTATTGGATTAATTAGACTACATAATGTTACTTAAGGAAATACCCCTTAGCAGAACATTATAATGAATTATTCTTAGACAACTTCATGGATTTTGAAGCAGGTCAGGTACTGTGTATTTTGTTTGTATAGCAGAAAAGTAAAGGGGAAAGGGGTGCCAGGGAATGGGGAGGAGGCATACATCACCAGAATACTGATTTGAATTGAACATTTTTAAAAATATTTGTTTTGACTACAGAGAAAAAGAAAGCGTCTTTGGAAAACAAAATAATTTCAGTCGAAAAAAGTAAATAATGCTTAGAAACACTTAAATCTTTTTAAAAACAATCTTTAAATTAAAAAATTAATCTGCGAATTAGTCATCTTTCCCTCACTTTCTTTCATTTCCCCTTCTTTTATCTTTTTTCTAGACTGCTGGAAATTATAAGGAAGATGTCAAAATGCTATGCCTCGAACTGATCTCACTCACCTGGTCAACGTCGTTAGCGATCGTCTAAAATTTCTTTTTTAGAACTTCAATTTCTCAACATTTCCAGTGGAGCGTCTTTAAAACCCCTTCGCTTCATACATCATCGAAGATCGACGGAAACTACGTTTTCGGAGCTTCAATTTAGAAAAATTGCCGGAATCTTAACGTTTGTTAAAGATGGCCGACAATAGTGCTTATGACTTCAATTTAAAAAATTTTCATGAGAGGGCTCCGAACCGCAGCCCCCCTAATATCATCAATTATGGTTTAAAATTTTGTATATACCGGTAGAACTACAATTTCGAAAAATTGAATATGGGATCCTACAAAGCCTCTCAATCACACAACACCATTGAAGTTCGTCTAAAATTTAATTATTAGGATTTCAATTTCGAAAATTTTACGAGTTAGTGCATCTGAACCCTCTAACATCCTCAAAGTTCATCTGCCAGTTGCGCTTTTGCTTAAAAAGTTCCGTGTTATTTCTTTCTCTTTCATTTCTGTCACTATTAAGAAGCGTCAACGAACGAGTTATGTACCCTTATTATAAATTCGATACAAGTGAACGTAGAAAGCTATAAGCATTTTCTCGCACAGGCTTCCGACTCACATATGGCTACATTGGCATATAATGCTCGTCAGAAAAAAGTGATTTTATTGAATTGGAAATATTTGAGCCTATTTACACAATTGTTGGGGAAAAAAAAATAAATGTAACAAATTCTGCTCGTTCTCCTCCAACCACTTCTGAATCACTGTAGTTGAGTCTCATAATTTCCATTTTCATTTTCACCGATGAGTGAAAGTCAACTCTGATCGCACACACATGATATCTTATGCGTTATATTGATTAAAATAAAATAGTAGTTTAAAAACTAAAAAAACACGCTTTCGTAGCAAAATGAACTAAAAAGTGAAAAATAATCTTTGGATGATACTAGTTGACCAATCACTTAATTTTAATGGAATACAAAAAACCGTGGGATGCTGTCTATTTACATTTTTGCATGGACAATAAATGGAAGAAATTCAAGACAACTGATAACCCCCCCCCCCCCACGCTTTTTTGTATTACATTAAAATTAAGTGATTGGTCAACTAGTATCATCCAAAGATTATTTTTCACTTTTTAGTTCATTTTGCTACGAAAGCGTGTTTTTTTAGTTTTTAAACTACTATTTTATTTTCTTCTTTTTAGTTTAACTTGTTTTACGAAAAAATATTCGTTTCAACGTTGTTCAAAATCTTTTATATTCATGAAATTTGCCCAAAAAAAGCTAATCCATCTCAGTCATCAATGTATGTGTGCGAAAATCATATCTACATTACTTTGAAAATTGGAGATGCATTTTAATAAAAGTTTTGTTCAACAATGGTCTAAAAGGCTCACCTAAATTTTGGCATGAAATTAGTTAAAAACAATTATATTTCATGTTCTAACTGCCTTGGAACATTGGAACAAATTTTGTCTGATGCAGAAAAATTAAAGGTTTTTGTAGATATTTTTAAATAATTTTTGCGAGCATTTTTTAATGTATTTTTAAAATTTTTTCCTTTTTCTCATTGTTGGATTTATGCCAAAATATTAATTAAAATTAGAGGAAACTAACAATTAAAAGAGTTAATTAATTAATTTGATTATAGAATATTGCATTGTCATCGGGTCTGCGGTCGCGTGCCAAATTTCAAAAGAATCCGATTGCAAGAAGTGGGCGAAATTTGAGCTGCAAGATTCCGTTACAAGATACATACATACATACATACATACATACATACATACATACATACATACATACATACAGGTGAAGCTAATAAAAGCGTGTTAAAAAAAAAAGGGAGAAGAAGATTGACAGATAATTTATGAAATTTAGCATTTCAAAAGGAAGTTCACCTAGAATAAAGTAATGATAATGAAATACGAAATTACTTTACTGTACACCGTACATTAAGGGATTTCAACCTTTTGGGCTTTGCGCATCACTTTGAACACTAGTTCATGCCCCCCTCCTCCCCAACATACATGATCATGATCAATGCAAGTTATACAATCGAAATTCAATTAAAAATTAAAGAAATTATAGCTGGTTAAGAAAGCTGCAATTAGTAAATATCTATGAAGTTTGAGATGATAATTTTATACGGCAGCATGAAAGTGAGGTTTGCATGTAATACCACTCATATTTCGCGATATCAATGGCTACTTTCAACGTCTAGCTCATGTTTTGACTTTATGTATGCGAGAGCTGAAAATTGTTTTAAAACACCAAAAAAAAAAAAGGCGACAGTGTGAAAAACATTCTTATGTGACACACAAAATCAAGTTGTAGTTAGCTCTACTGTTCAACTTTTATTCGGTCAAAAAAAAATGTGGTTATAGTAAAAGTCAGCGTTTTGATGACTTTTCGTGTTGTTTGCATGTTTGGATTATCTTTCTCTTTGTTGCAATATTGAAACCTTTTAAAAGTTTTTATTATTTAGTTATTTACTAACTTCATTGCCCGACGTTGCACGGTCTACCTCAAAAATAAAAGTTACTTCAAGTGACGTATGTTCAGCAACTAGGCCAAAAAAAAAAAAAAAAAGAGCAATTTTTAACATTAACGTGCAGAAAAGAGCAATTTTATGATTAAAAATTTTAGTTTAAACCTCGTTGGGGTATTTTTTTTACATCCTAAAACTTCAGTTATCTTTATATATTAACCAGCATCAGGCGCGATATTTCCACTATGACAGCAGCATGTATTCGCAACTCCAATAAACTATAGGTGGCGCTGCAGCTCTGTCTAATGGCGGATGAAAAAGGTAAAACAGACAAATGCCGTAACTTATAACTTGCTTTGACGCTTAGTGAATGGCAGTAATTTTTCATCATGTTTGTGGGAAGCTTTCTTTTCTATTCTTCTGAAATTACATTACATCACAAACTGTCTAGCTGAGTAACAATTTACCCCAAAGAAAATACGTGGAATGGAATGTTTTACCTTTTTCGACAATATTGTTAATCACTGCAAGGTAACCTATTCGAGCTCTGGATTTGCGAATACGCTACCTTGCGGTGATTTATAAAATTAAAGAAAAAGGTAAAACATCGCGTTCCACGTGTGTCTGTTGGTAAACATAGGCAGTTTGTTATGAGTATTTATTAACGCATTCGATGTGTCTTAGATTGCTTTCAGCAACAGAAATTGTTTCGTCCCTTAATGGTATTCTCGAGCTTCTCAAAATAATGATATAGTTTTCATTATTTTTCTCTAAAAAGTGAGATGATTGTCGTAAATGGCAAAAGCGTAAACACAAGAAAACTCTGGATTAACAAACTTCGTATTGCATGAAATTCTCGTCAGTTCGATTCGCAACTCCAACGAACTAAAGGGGGCACTGCAGTCACTGTCTAATGGCGGACGAAAAAACTAAAACAAACGCACATGGTAACGAAGAAAATGCTATAAGTGTTGCGATTTTTGTTCGTATGTATGATTTTTTGTTTTATCCTTTTTAAATCAATATTTTAAGTCCTGAGGATATTTTGGCCGACGTAGAAAGAAATGAGAATTCAAGAAGCATTACTACGCGTCAAACATTAATGCAAACTACGTAGTTCGTAGTTCTAAGCAGCCATTTCCACGATGTTGAATTCGTTATTTATCAATTCTTGATAAAACTAAATAATAATTGTGGCCTGACAAGAATAACAATTAATGCTAGAAAATTTAATGTGACATTACAAATTATTACCAAAAGAAGATGATACTTCTTTGCTTTGCTTGGCTAACGCTTATTGTTTTGCATTTGTAGCTGAGTTATTTCTCTCGAATTGCCGAATCGGTTAATTTAAAATTTTTCTGTTTCGATGTTTCTAATTTCTGAGTTATGATTTAATTATGTCATGTTATGCAAATCATCTACAAAATTCTTACGGATATATGGTGGTAGTTTTCTTTTCAGTTGATTGACCATTATTTCTTTTTACTTATCGAATTCTGTAATCTTACTACCATTTTATTCCACTCATGATAAAAATTAAAAATGGTTCAATTAAAAACGCGAAATCTCGCCAAGGTTACTTTGCTCGCACAATACTAAAACTATAACCTTAAACAAATTTGGCGAAACCTTTCAGCTGAGAATAAAAGGAATAAAGTAAATTCTTTCTCGGCTAAACATTTTTCATTTTGTTCTACGATAATATATTCAAGAAAATATTTTGCATACTGTCCATTCCAACTAAATGCTGCTGTAAAATATGGTTTGTTAAATTAATTGAGATAATTAAGATTTAATTTAAGAATATATTATCATAGAACGAAATGAAAAATGTTTAACCGAGAAAGAATTTATTTTGTTGCTTTTATTCGCAGCTGAAAGGTTTCGCCAAATTTGTTTAGGGTTATAGTTTTAGTATTGTGCGAGCTAAGTATCCTTGGCGAGATTCCGCACATGTTAGTTAAACAATTTTTATTTTTTATCATGAGTGGAATAAAATGGTAGAAAGATTACAGAATTCGATAAGTAAAAAGAAATAATGGTAGATCAATTGAAAAGAAAACTACCATCATATATCCGTGAGAATTTTGTTGATGATTTGTATAGAATGACGTAATTAAATCATAACTCAGAAATTAGAAACATACCAAACAGAAAAATTTAAAATGAACCGATTCGGCAATTTGAGAAAAATAACTCAGCTACAAATGCAAAACAATTAGCGCTAGCCAAGCAAGGCAAAGAAGTATCATCTTCTTTTGACAATAATTCGTAATGTCATATAATTAAAGTTTCTAGCATTAATTGTTATTCTTGTCAGGCCACAATTATTATTTAGTTAATCAATAATTGATAAATAGCGAATTCAACATCGTGGAAATGGCTGCTTAGAACTACGAACTGCGTAATTTGCATTAATTTCTAACGTTTAGTAATGCTTCTTGAATTCTCATTTTTTTCTACGTGGGCCAGAATATCAACAAGACTTTGAAAATTAATTTAAAAAGAATAAAGCGAAAAAATCATGCATACGAACAAAATTTACTGGGCTTATTAGCATTTTCTTCGTTACCACATGCGTTTGTTTTAGTTTTCGTCCGCCATTAGACAGTGACTGCAGTGCCCCCTATAGTTCGTTGGAGTTGCGAATTTAGTTTCAATTCCATGACCAGAAATGGGGGACCATAATGTAAAAATCATAGACTAATAATAAGAGTAGACCGAGCTATGACAACCCTTTTGCTGCTCATAAACCAAACCATGTGACTGGTGGATATCCTAGCAACAACGGGCGTTAATCGTAGCAGACGATCAACGCCAACGCGAAATAAAATAAATAGAATTGATGGAACACGGAAGAATGATCTTTTATGGAGTCCGATTTGTAAATTTGTTATTCTAAGTTGTAAATATTTTGTTAATATAGTGAGTTTTTCGTTTAAATAGTATTGTGCATTTTCTTTAGTCAATTTCAATAACTCTCTAAGCAATAAAAGATGCAAGCGACCAAGAAGAATCAGCAAACGGTAAGATTTTTACCTACAGTTTCAATTTAAGATACCGATTAGTACATTTTTGCGTTAACGCAAAACGTTTACGCCATTTCGTTCACGCCAACGCTGACAGCTCCAAATGAAATAAAAGTTACCGAAAACTGATCAAAAACTATTACTAATGTCAAAAAAAATGCATAACTAAAAGAAAAACAGTTCAATCTCTGCACCTGGAAGTTTTTTTTAATGAAAACACATTGTCTTAAAATACATGTCGAGTGCCAAACTATTCGGAACTCCAGCGCTCGAATACGCTACCTTGCGGTGATTTATAAAACTGCGAATGCAACTAAAACATTGCCACGTTGCGCTCCACGTGTATCTGTTGACGTAAACGCGGTCAGTTTGTTCTGAGTAACGCATTCAACATGTCTAAGAACGCCTTCAACAACAGAAATTAATTCGTCCCTTAGTAGTATTCTCGAGCTTCTCAAAATAATGTTAGTTTTCCTTATTTCTTTCAAAAAAGTATTAAATGGTGGAAGCGTAAACAAGAAAACTCTGGATTAACAAAATTGGATAACGTTATACCAGGTAGAAATTTTTATTGTTTTGTATGAATTTGTAAGAATATGAGTTTTTTTTAATCTTAAATTAATTTAACTAATCATATTTTACAGCAGCATTTAGTTGGAATGGACAGTATGCAAAATATTTTCTTGAATTTATTATCGTAGAACAAAATGAAAAATGTTTAACCGAGAAAGAATTTACTTTATTCCTTTTATTCTCAGCTGAAAGGTTTCGCCAAATTTGTTTAGGGTTATAGTGTTAGTATTGTGCGAGCAAAGTAGCCTTGGCGAGATTTCGCGTTTTTAGTTAAACCATTTTTAATTTTTATCATGAGTGGAATAAAATGATAGTAAGATTACAGAATTCGATAAGTAAAAAGAAATAATGGTCAATCAACTGAAAAGAAAACTACCACCATATATAAACTGTGAGTACACATTTTATTTATTTTGTTCTGAGTGAATTTGAATAAATATCAGATTTTCAATTCGATGAAAAAAAAAAAACGAACTTAACAACATTGACTGGACACTTTTCCTTAACCTAATTCCGCATAAATGATTTAAATAACCTTTGTTACTACAGTATCTTACTGAAACAGAAAGTATGCAAATAAATTTCCTTGAAAATATTTATCGCAGAACAGATTGAAAAATCCAGAAAGAACGTTAAGAATTTGAACAATCAAAAATAAAAGTTCGACAAATATCTGTTTACAGTGGCTCCCAAAAGTCTTCGTACACCTACGACTTTGAACGAAATAGGCCCCATTCCATTGGTTAGAATTAATATTTCGGAATAGGTATTTAATTATAAGATCTATGATCTATTTTTAACAAAACTACATGAAACGTTTTTAAAAAATATTAAAACTTAATTTTTTAAAAATCAAAAACCAAAAAGTGCCGGAAATTTTATGTCACAAAAGTCTTCGTACACTTTATAAAATTTATATATATTATTGAATAATCTAACTTTTGATTAAGTTATTAATTAGTGGAATATCATACAGTATTCATAACACCTTTTAAACGTCTGGGAATAGATTTCATTCTTTTTCTTTCTTTTTTTTTTGCGTAATTTCTGAGTAAGTGTTCAACCACACTTCGAGTCTTACTGTTTCTAGCTCTATTTTCGTTTTAACGCCCAATTTTCGTAATCTAGCTTCCAGATATCTCTAAATACGTTACATTAAGTTAAAATCTTGAGATTGAGAGGGTATTTTCTAAATTTTAGGACAATTTTCGAGGCACCAGACGCAAACGTTGAAAACCGTGTGCTTCTTATCGTTATCTTGATAAAAAACAAAGTTGTTTCCAATAACCAAATTTTTGGCTCAGAGTTCAAAATTGGTTTTTAAAATATTTAAAGGAACAGCATAATTCATTATTTCATCAAAAAATTACAAACTACCAAGCCCTGATGCTAATATGCACCCTCACACTAGAACACCTCCACCGTCCTGATTAAATGATCCAAAGAAGTTCTTAAGATTAAGTCCCTAATTTTTTCTTCTACATACAATTGTACCAAAAAATACCCAAAAATGTTGAATTCATTTTTATCTGTAAGTAAGAAGTGATTCTAAAACGTTTTTAGCTTATTTAGCATTGATTTGCGACGAAAATCGTAAGCTTTCTGTTTTTCGCATGACCAAGAAAATTTCTGCGGGAAGAGTTCCCATTTAATCCAGCTAATCAGAGAACTTGGCGAACAATTTTAGGTAAAAATTAAATGTAAAATGTTTCATTTAACTCTGCAGAAACTTTTACAGCACTCAAATGTGTATTTTTCATAATTTTTGTAATTTTAAATCTCCGATCACGTTTTGTCAACTTTGCCGGTTGACCTTTTCTTACCTTGTTTTCGGTCCAATTCCTTTCTTTAAAGCATTTTATCAAGCACTTTACTATACAAACAAATAAATTAACTGATTTAGAGACATTTCAAACCAATTTATCACTACTGTGGGAAAAAAATTCAAATTTTGAATGGTGTTTGCGGTTTTTTACGACTACCAGCCATTTTACAGTAATAAGCACAATATTAAGGAATAAATAAACAAAAAAATAAAGCCAAATGACTTATAAGGGTCAACACAATGCAAAAATATTAATAAAACTTCATATGATAATTTTAATCAGGAATTTATTCGGAAATATTTGAGTGTACGATGACTTTTGTGGCGTGTTATTTCTCTGTCTCTTCTTTTTCTGACCCATTTCAAAAAGAAGTTCCGTCAATATTTTGAAAAAAATCAATGGGTTGTATTTAGAATGACATAGGAATGATGTGAAAAAATATTGGACTTCATATTCGAATTCAGTTTCGAGTTATTTTGGTTTTACTAAAAAATTTCAAAGTGTACGAACACTTTTGGGAGACACTGTATAGGGTTATGGTTTTAAAATTGTGTGAAAGAATAATGTATCTTGACAAGATTTCGCATATCAGGTAAATCATTTCCATGACGAATGAATTAAATGCATGATTTCTTTAGATATCCAATCATATAGTCATAGAAATAAATTATCTAGTGTTAAACGTTACTCTTGACAGTCTGCCACGTATGTGCACTATGTGACAAAAATGTCAACAAATGCCGGAAATGTCACGAAACTGAACTTAATATGTACTAATGTATAGAAAAAACGGTATAAAATGAAAATGCCGTTCGAAGCGAACCAAAAATTTATGAATTCCGAATTCAACATCGTGAAAATGGCTGCTTCAGAACAACTTACTGTGTGTTCTGCATTAATTGTTTACTTTCGTAATACTTTTTGGTTTCTAATCTCTTTCTATATGGGTCAGAATAACCAAAAGACTTTGAAAAATCTTTTCAAATGAATAAAGCGAAAAAATCATACATAACAACAAAAATCACAACACTTTTAGCATTTTCTTCGTTACCACATGCGTTTGTTTTAGTTTTTAATTCCGCCATTAGACAGTGACTGCAGTGCCCCCTATAGTTCGTTGGAGTTGCGAATAGATAATGCTGCCATCTAGCAACCATGCTGCCAAAGTCTTCGCCAAGCCCTTCCACTAGTCACATGATACATCTATGAACCAATTTTCTTTATCAGCAAGAATGAGAAAGCTCGGTCTACTCTTATTATTAGTCTATGGTAAAAATGAAGGTCAGCGGTAAACTTCGTTTTCAAAAATAAAATCAGCTTAAACTGAAGAATTAGGGACTTGTCTAATTATCCCTCGAATTTCGTGTAATATTCACTGTGCAGCTTTTTAAGGACTTGAACATGCTGCAAAAATCGAACAAGTAATGTGACTTTTTTTCGATGAGATATTCGCAAATTTAGGATTTTTTTTTAAATTGAAATAAAACCTTGGAAAGCTGTTTTTCTGGATGAAAGTTATTTTATGTTCTTTTTTGTAGCCATGGCAACAGGCTATAAAATTTCATGATGATCGGTTGATTTGTAAAGTCGTGAAAACATTACAAACAAACTCACTTTCGCATGTATTGAAATCACTTTTTGATTCGATCGGGTTGTTTCCTTCAGTCAAAAGTAGTACTTTTTGTCTCTGCAATGAAAAGCAAAAAAAAAAAAAAAAAACAGTGACCCTCTTCCTTCAATCAACTCTAATTTGAATTCTGAAACTTTGAATTCAAATTATGTTTTTCGCAATCACGAGTTGACAAGACCATAATTAGAGTTATTATTTCTAGAAATGGCTCCCCCACCCAGGCATGTCCCTCCTCCTGGGTGGTTATGTGTGTATAGTTGTGTGTGTGTAGGCTTAAGTGCGTGCACGTAGGCCTGTGTATGTGTATAAAGGTACGCGCGTGTATGAGCATGCGTTGTAGGACATGGACGCCACCACCCAGCAGAAGTGGATTCCGGAGGACAGTGCTCAGGACCAGAGCAGCCGTGCCGCCGCTGCGCCGGTGGGCGGTGGTGCTGCTGGTCCAAGCTGAAAAAGGAACCACAACGTCAAGGACTGTCAAATGAGAACAATAAGCAATCGTGATTGCTCAAAAATAAATAAATAAATTAATTAATTATTTAAAAAATAAAATTAAAAATAATAAAATAACATGGACCCAGAAAATACTTTCATTTTCCCAACAGTTATTTTTTAATTAATTTTTTGAAATGTACGATTTTTCAAACAAGGCGTGGTTGATGACGTCACAAATGACGCTCTTTGGCGCATCTTTCTACCACGTTTCCACGTTATGATAATCAAGAAGCGAATTAATAATTGCGCCTTACGTTTGCTATTGTGCCAATACACGTGAGTAAAGATGCGAATTAAATATTTTGCTCTGTGAATGGCAACACTGAATGGCATTTCATCATTTGTGATGTCATCGGACAGAAGCGTAAACAATGAAAGCGCACCGAGTAATTTTTTGAAAATATTAAACTTAAACAAATTATTTAAAAAATGGTGTGATCCTATACTTTTAAACATGCTCTTTCAGAAAAAAATACTTTTAAAATTTTGGAAAAGACCCCATTAAGCTGTTTTCTGGCGTTAACTCCATTCATTGGATTTATAATTGGTAGATAGCAAGTCATGTGATCCATCGCTATCGAGAGAGATATGAAAAAAAAAAAAGTCTCAATTTTGCTCCGGCTCCCTTCTCCGCCCAGGTTATTTTACAACCAAGTTGTTAATTAACTTCATTATTTTCTTTACCAAAAATTAATAGCTGTTTATTCACGGAGGGGGGGGGGGGGAGTTCATTGACTGATCGGTTTACATTATGAAAAAATATTTCATGCTTCATTCTGTAGCTATTTCTTTCCTTGCAAGGACGAATCCAGAGAGTATTCAAGGAGGGGGCGATTGATTTCAGATTGGGAATATAAAAATTCCCAAAATTCTGCCCCCTAACATCATGGAAGGTCGTCTCAAATTATTATTATCATTATTATTATTTGTAATTTCCCTTTCTGAAAAGTTCCTGAGCAGGGTAGGGTCGACCGGGGAACATTTACGCGGATATTTTTAATGAATTTTCTAATTTTTATGTTTGAACATAGAAAATTTTAGACATTGTGGTTTCATAAAGCAGTTAATAAAGTCAAAATTGTATATTATGTTGCTGCTCAGCTCTTGTATTTTGAATTCCATGTCGGTTGCGTAAACTTGCCCCGAACACGGGGCAACTTTACACGCATCGAGTGGGATACGTTTACGCATAAAATGATACTAAGGAGTAAGTAAAATAAATATTTAGACAAATTTAAATGTTTCATTTGTCTTAAAACACCTTGAAAATAAGAAAATCACAAAAAAATAATGAAAGAACATTTTATAGGCTAAACTAAAATCATAGGGCGTATTGCTAATTAAAAACAGAAACTATTTCGTCATCTTCCTCATTACTGTTAGATTTTAAAAACAAAAATAAAGTATTTCATTTCGCATACTTGTCATAGGAAGCGTTTTGACATCTAAAAGCTATCTTGTCTTGTCTTG
The DNA here is from genome assembly GCF_026930045.1 of Uloborus diversus. NCBI lineage: Eukaryota > Metazoa > Arthropoda > Arachnida > Araneae > Uloboridae > Uloborus > Uloborus diversus. Next base: position 76,047,756 of record NC_072736.1, on the reverse strand, counting down.
TCTTTTTTTTCGATTGGTTGTGAGCTTTTAAATAATAGATGCAAGCACGATTTTCTACTTCGTAAACAGAATCATTCATTGATTTCCTTTCGCAGACTACTAACTTTTTCCCTGTCGCAGGTTTTGGTTTCATATTTTTTACTTTGATGTCTTCTATTTCTGCTCCAACAGAAACTTGTAAATTTGAACGAAATTTCTTTTTTCGTTTTGTTCTGCTCATTTTGTTTTTTTCTTTGTAGCTTCTAACTGCTCTTGTCTGATGGCTTCTTTAATCAGAGTATCATTTAGGATTGTGACCATCCTCTTTGTTTTTCACTTCCTGGTTCCTAAGCTTTGGTTCTGCTTTTTCAAATGGTCTCAGCTGGGGTAGTCCTTATGTGACGATGTGGAAGGCTTACTGGAAGAAATACTTGGGTTATCGATAAGCCTTTTCATTATTTTGACATCTGACGTAATTCTGATAGTATTTTTAACATAATGTCTTACCATCTTTTAAATAAAGAAAATGTATTACAGGTTGAATCTATATATATAAAAATGGATGTTAGTAAATTTGTTGGTTAGTTTGTTCCCCAAGATCTCAGAAACTACCCGGCAGATTTGGCTGAAACTTTCACCGCTTGTTCTTTTTGATACTGGGAAGGTTTATAGACCAGTTCGAAAAAGATCCGATTGATCGTTCCTTTTTTATTCCAATTTAAGTCCCAATTTTCACATAAATGCCTCAATATTGGGGTGAAAAAAAATACGTGCACATAGTAAAATTGTGTCCATCGAAAGCGCTAATTTTTCTGCTGAAGATGGCATCTGTTAAAAAGTTCTAAGTTGTACAAAGCAACTTTTTATGAGCATTTTTGTTCCATGTTAGATGCTTTCATCAACCCAATTCATTATTTAGTGTATCGTCACAACTCCCAGTTGATAGCTAGAATTGTTGTATTGTTGAATATTTTTGCGTTTCGTCTGACTGTTCAAAAATTTTCTCTAGTCAAATCTTAAAGTAACGTTTTTCCACAAGATAGGCTAATAATAAATGGATTTGGCTGATCATTTTCCATTTAAACAGAACTTTAATGTAATTAATGGTTTTTTTATTATTATTTATGCCGATTGAACCCTTGCTCATTATCCAATCAATCAGCAGAAATATGGACAAATTTTTGCAGAAAGATTTCAATAGCTGATGCATTTGGCAGTTTTTTCAACTGCCGCTGTTTTTGAAGCCAAAGACTACGTAAAAATGTTTCTCAGCTTTCACCACCCATTTATCCGCATCCTAAACCGAAGCTCGACTGATGCTCAAAAACTTGTGAGAATATTTGCTAGGGAGCAGCATCAAAATCTGGTAAACTGTTGGATCTCCACTTATAACTCGTTTTGAAAAAAGGGAACTGCTTAAACGTACCCCATGCGTAAACGTGCCCCGGTCTACCCTATACTGAACCCCATCCCAAACCTCAACATCATCAAAGGTGTCCTATAATTGGCTTTTTTGGACTTCAATTTAAAAAAACTTTCCCGGGCTATGTCATCTAAAATTGTCTAGAATTGTGTTTTTGGAACTTGGAAAAAGTCCTGTACAAAGTTCCGATCCCTTTCTCTATGGCTACAATTGAGCTTTCAAGACTACAATTTTGAAAAATTTATTCGAGGTAGAGTCCTCTATTTCGTAACATTATTGAAGATTGTCAAAAATTACGTTTTTGAAACTTCAGTATCGAAAATATGCTGATGGAGAGTCTCTACATCTCGGCTCAAGGAGGGAGCGATCGCCCCCATCGCCCCTCCCTTGTATCCGTCCTTATTTCTCTGTTTGTGTGCATTAAAATATCGAGAATCGATAAAAAGTTTCACTTGCAGCACAGTGAGCGAAAATACACCACTTATTTTTGAATTAGCAAGCCGTAAATGGGAAAACTAAAAAAAAAAAAAAAGAGAGAGAGAGAGAGAGAGAGAGAAAGAAAAAGCTTCTTTTATGAATTCCTCCAAATTGTTGATACATTGTTATGGAAATTCATGAGAATCGATTACGGTAACTTCTAAGGAACCGTACTACTTGTTTTGCATTTGAATGAAACAAGCCACGATATAAATATTCTATATGAAACGTTTATGCTGATTAAACTTCAACATTCCTTGGATAATCAGAATGGGGTAGAAGTAATTTTGACAGCTGAAGTGGTTGTAGTTTATGTGAGTTTATAAAATAAAGAAATAGTGCATTCTGTAAAAAGAATAATTTACACAGATGAATGGGTTGATTGCACGGTATCTTCAGAATTTAACCAAACACATTTAGAGTAAATTTTGTAGACTAAACTGTTCGTTTGTAAAGTTTTCCAGACTGTCATAGAAAAAAAATTTCACATCCTGCTATTAGTTTTCGTATGAGTCAAAAAATAGAGCTTTTTTATTTTTATGGTGGTGGCATGTTTTTTCCTCGCATTTTCACAGAATATAAGTTTGTGTGTGTTTAGTAGGGAAAATAGCTTTTGACAGAAATTATTGGACATTATTTTGTGCTATATGTGTCTTTAGACAGATAGAAAACTCGATTAGTTCTCACAAAGTGAAGGAAGTACCAAATATGTTTTTTTTTTTTTTTTTTTTTTTTTTTTTTAAGCAAAGTCTGTAATAATTCAAACTTGGGACAAAAAACATAAGTCTGATTTGAAAATTCATTTCCTTCAGACTTTTAACTTTAACGCATTCAGTGCTAAAAATATTTTAGTTTCGTTTAAAATGAGAAGAAGTGTTCTGTTAGGCTTGTCTATTTTATGCATTCGTGATATGTACTTTTTCCTCAGCGCTTATTTCAGCTACCCAGTGCTGACTAACTTAGAAATACATACACGCACGAGCATGGAATTTCCTGCTGTGACTCTTTGCAACCTAAACCGCATGCACAATATGTTCTACAAATGCATTCAAAAGCAGGAGACGTGGGAACAATGTATAGTAATGATGAGGTCAATAGTTACTTCGGAGCGGAAAATCCAAGCACTGTGCTTGAAAAAGCCAACTGCAAGAGAAAAAAAGCTCTGTCTTCGGAGACTAGATTTTTTTCAGCTTTATACGGGTCGTTCTCCAGAGTTTCGTCAAAAAATTGGATATAAATTTAATCATGTGATTTTGCATTGTCTGTTCAAAGGTAACCCTTGCGGAGTTGATAATTTTACTTTTCATCAAAGTCTGCAGTACGGAAACTGCTACAGTTTCAATTACATGAATGACAATATTAAAATTCCCCAAGAAGTAGATGGGGTCGGGCCGAATAATGCCCTGGAATTAGTTTTAGACGCCAGAGAAAGCACGTATCTTGGCATAACACCAAGCGTTGGAATGCGAGTAATAATTCACAACGTTTACGAGAAACCGAACCCGGTAGAGAATGGGATTAACATTAGTCCTGGCTTCGAAACGAGGATGTCTTTGTCAAAAATGTCTATTCAAAGATTGCCACCTCCTTACAAAGATCGCTGCTTTGATTACAACAGCAGAAATCGTGAAATTAGCTCAAGAAGTAGATACGATTGCGTACGAAGTTGCGTGCAGAAGAAGAGTTTGTCAAAATGTGGATGTACAGATCCCTTTTTAGGTTACGATTCTTCAAACAGGTCATGCCATCTCCGAAATGAAGTCGAAATGCAATGTCTTGATGATATTCTGGTCGAAATGGGACAGGTCAGCCCCCCATGTGAGTGCCCTTTGCCTTGTTTTGTGAACCTTTACAAAAATGACATTTCAAGAATAAATTACAAACACATGAAAGAAGACGGGTTAGCGAAACTGATATCTGATACGTTTAATCTGAAAAAGAAATCCACGCTTTTACCTCTTTATAGAAGAAATGCTACATTGAAAATATTTTACAGAACATTGGATCATAAAGTTTTCACCCAATATCCTGCCTTGAGAGGCACAGAAGTTTACGGTAGCTTGGGGGCCATTTTAAGTCTGTGGCTTGACTTTTCTTTGTTTTCCATTATTCAGCACATTCAAATAATTTTAGTTACTTTACGATTAATGAAATGAAAGGTCTTAAAATCACACATTTTTCGTTTGTTATTAACTGAATTGATTAGTTTTCTTTCCATTTGATTGAAAAATTTCGAAAATCACCAATTTTACATAAATAAATGCAAAATTAAAGCACTTTATAAAGAGATCGAATAAAAAACCGCACAAGTCAAATTATAGAATTGAACGAAAATGTAAATTTACTTCCCAGTAAGCAAAATATATTGCCTCCGTAATGTCGACCCTTAATATAAAAACACAGCATAAAATGTTCTTTATTGACGATTGCAAAATGGATATTTTGAAATTAACTGTGAGGATAAACCAGGGCTGCGGAGTCGGAAGGAAAATAGCTGACTCCGACTCCGAATTCAGGATTTTGAAACATCCGATTACGACTTCAACTCCGTCGCCGACTCCGGCTTTTGAATTTTATTTTATTATTTGTTTTTCAAATCACCCTCCCCCCTTTATGGGAAGGGGGAAAACCGCTAAACAGAGATTGAAACATAAGTTCCTTTTTATGAAATTTTGGCGTTGTATTTTATTGTAAACCTGAAATGCATACAACGTTAGAAATTAAATTTGAAAATCAAATTATTGCGATTTCTAAAGTGAGATTACTTAAAAATCCCATTTAAAAAAATGAAAAGGATTAATTTGCTCCCCTTTAATGTTTAACAAACAGATGTTGATCAAATCCTGTGCTTTCAATTTTTGAAAGCACAGGGAAGAGTGAGAGAAATAGTTTTGGGAGAAAACAAATTGTTTGCTAAGTCAAAAAACTTTTCTTGAGAGGGGTGGTCTCCCCCCCCCTCCCGAGAGACACTTCGAATTAATTTCAGAGCTTATGAAAATTTAAATAATTTAATTCTGAAAAAATTCCGCAATAATAAATTTTGAATTTCATCTTAAAAATTTCAACAGAAATATTGCACTATACTGCTAAAAGAGGCCGGGTACATGTACGTCTGGAGCAAATTTCACCTAAAATGCGGCGGTATACAGCTTTATACGAATAGCTTTTACTATACCAACATTTCTTGGCTAAATTTTTAATTTTAAATTTTATTGGCAGCTTCAGAATTAACCTTAATATGCAGATTTTAGGATTAACCGCAACTGTTGAGTGTTGCAACCAATAAATCACATACTAATTTTATTATGTACTTTTCAGTGATAACCAAGCTTTCTCAGATAAAGTCTTTAGATTTAAAAAAATAAAAAAGAAACATTTATATTTTATCAGATCTTTTGAATTTGCGCTTTAGTGCCAATACTTTTTTGAATTGACCAAGCACCCTCAAAAGTTCCCGACTTGCTCAAGCGATACATACATTCCTTTTACAATTTTATAACTGAGATCGAGGTAAAAAATATATTATTATTTTTATTTGAAAGTGATTACTTAGAAAATGTTAGGCAACAAAACTGTTTGTTGACATTTGCTATCAGCTAAATAAAATTAGAAAAGAAGCAATCTAGGAGATAGCGTAGGTACCTGGTAGCTGTTACGGGTACCTACTTTTTTACTTTATTTCTTATTAATAGACCTATTATTATTAGACCTTTATACATGTAATCAAATTAATTAGTAGTCAGTTTTTTAAAAAAATGCAAGGACAGTCGATAAAAATTAAAGAAAAAAAAAGAAATCCGGCGTCGAAGTCGGAGTCGGCATGCTTTCGAACGACTCCGACTCCTTTACCCAAAAATCAGTCCGACTCTGACTCTGACTCCCCAGCCATGGGATAAACTGTGTCACTTTTTAAATGTTCTCAATGACCACTTGCTTTGATTTTTTTTTAAATTAAGCATTTTCCACAGAAATAAAAATTTGGTCATTCGTAATCAAGCATTTTTAATATTTACTTCTCGTTTTAAAGAAGTAAATATTACAAATTCAAAGGACGATGATACTTCAGAGAGACGAAAAATAACTCATATTCGATTTTTAACTTTTTAAAGAAGACTTGTTGAGAAGGATCTAGCGAACTCAATGAATAATTTTTGTGTGTGTGAAGCGTTTAGTAGTTTCTTATCTCGATATCTTTACAAATAAAAAAGTTAAACCACGAACAAATAAATGAGTACATGCAGTATACCAGGGCCTTAGCCTTGGCTTATGGAGCGGTAAGTTACTGCTAAATATATGAGCATTAAAGAACGAATTTTTTTTTTTTTTTTTTTTGTGAATGACGCAGCATAATAGTACCATATGATGAAAACACCGCATTAAAATCAGTTCTTCCCCCCCCCCCCCCCCAAAATTTATGAACACAATTTTTGGCTAAGCAATACCAGTCAGCTAATTTGGAGAAAGAGGGAACCCTAGACCCCTAGCTCTTTCCTTATCATACATACACCTGTGACAATTCCCATAAAAGACTGATATTGGACAATGCGAAAATTCACCAGTGATTTACCATAAGCACAGGGGCTCTCCAATGGAAGGTCGCTGTGACCATCCAAAAATTTCCTATTCGGCAAAATTATCATTTGACGGCGAAATTTGGAGTTCCGTTCAGCAAAATTTGGAGCTCCAGTAGGCAAATTGAGGATTTCTACCTTCCCAAAAATTTACGTTTGGTACGCCCCTGCATATGTATTCGGTCCATCGCCAATATCTCTGGTATGTGAATGTTGACATTTACCGGCCAATGTCGACATTTACCAGATTTGGGACTTTAATAGTAACATTTAAAACAATTTTTTTTTCAGTTGCCAGCCAACTGCTGCATTTGAATATCTTGTGGAGCATTTTACGCTTTACTTAGGGACACTGCTTTTGAGTTCCAATTATTTCTAGGGAATTTATTTCCCTTGTTTTAATCTCTTCAAATACTTCTGTGTTTTCTACAAATGATCTAGTCCGTGGAAGTTAACAAGTGCTTATGTTGTGCTGTGTTGCTGCTTGAATATTGTGTGTATTTATTCTGTGTTCCAGAGAGTTAACATTAATTCCAGTATGGGGAAAAAAATAGTATTGTTTTTCAAGAAAATCAGATTGAAATTAAAACAAAATACAATACAGGAAAAAAAATTAGTTATAAACTGAACAAATAAAATAGTACTAGAATGTGTCCACACGAGAAGCATACATTGAACATATCAAAACTTTATCAGAAATGACACAGTTGAGATACCAACTCGAGCAACATACTTCGTTTCGTAAACGTTTTTAAACCATTTTCAAAGTTATGGCAGCCATTTTAAAACGTTTATGAAACGTTGAAACGTTACGTGTGTTACCTGAAAACTGACGAAAATTCGATCAACTTCTTTGACAAAGAACCAAAATCAAATAGTGTGCGTCTTAGTACATCATGCAATAAAACTCAAACGAGGGCTGCTCAATAAGTAATAAGACTAAATTTATAAAAAATACAGAGCAACTTTAATCGGCATAATTTACGTGTTTTTTTTTTAAAAGAATAACTTCTGCGGGACTAAATGCATTTATTCCAACGTTCTATCCACTTCTTAAAAACTTGTGAACTTTACGTTTGTGAGAGCTATTTCAAAGCCGCCTCCGCAGAGTTTAGACATGCTTTGTTGCTTTTAGTATGTTTGCGCCGTAATTGTTTCTTAAGTTGAGAAACAGCCAGAACTCACTGATGTAAGTTATTTCTGAGATTCCACTTGATGATAATAGCGGCAGTGTTAATCATTGTTTCTGAGTTGGACGATGAAGGTGTCGTCCCTCTGTTTAATATCTCCTATATTTTGCCTGTCTTCCTTAAAAGCTTTATGTCAGCAAAAAATACTGACTCTAAACATTGCTTCATCGTTGAAAACTTCACGTATCATTATCGAAGATCTCCGATGCTGATTTTTGCAGACGAAAATAAACTTTAATCGCATAACTTTGATCCTACAACGCTTCCATTTTGTCAACTGGCTGCGTCTTGTAGGCGCCCACCTACAGGCTTCAATTCAAACAGGTGATACTCAGGAACATGAGTATGTACGTGCCAACTATCGGTAGCTTTTGTTAATACAGACCACACACATTTCACATGCCACAGGAATTAACATTCCTATGAGTGGTTTCACGGCAGTAAAATTAGTATTATTACTTATTGAACAGCCTACGTATTTTTTTTAACTTCGATTTAGATATTTACAATTTAAATTTTCAAAAGCAGAACAGAAAAATGGAAAACTATTTTTTTAGTATTTATTTGATAAATACAAAGTTTTGTCATTCAGGAGACAATATTAATCATTTGAAGAATGACAACAGGATGTTAACACACTGCCATGTCTTTGAAAGATGTTCACAAAACATTGTCTATTACAGATAAAATGAAAATCTACGGGGAAAAGGATTTTCACTCAAACATCATGATTCTGAAAAAGAAAAATAGATCATTAGTTTTGCTTAACTAGGCGTAAACAAGTGCAAAATTGCTAAACATGGTAATAAGTTTTTTGTACAGTTCTTAAAAAAAGTTTTACTGTTATTATATCTTGAATCGAATTCTGCTCCATGCTATCAAAAGCAGTGGCGTCGCTACGGGGGTTTAGTAAAAATATTAGCTTGATAAAAATATTAAGCTAAAATGCATTTTTAATGCTACAAATTTGAAGAGTTTTCGGGGACAAAACCCCCACCGAATTCCTCTTCTCTTCCACCCCACATCATAGAGCGAATACTATATGCTTGCATAGAATATTATTTTTGCGTTTCTGTGTGTGTGTGTGTGTGTGTGTGTGTGTGTGTGTGTGTGTGTGTGTGTGTATGTGTGTGCGCGCGCGGGACACTACAAATTACCGCCCCGGATGTCACCTATGCTACGTACACCACTGTCTAAAGAGCACTCTCACTTCTTTAAAGGAAGAGCTGACCAAAAAATCTAGTTTTTTTTTAAAATAATCCAACAATATATTCTCAAAATTAAAATAAAACCCATGACGCATGTCGCTGATTTTTTTTATTAGTATATTTATTTTTCATTATCTGTTGCAGGATTTCCAAAGTAGGGGTCCAAGGACCCCCTGGGCCGTAACCAAAGGGTGGGTTTGGGGGTGAAAAATCTCCCGTTGAGGAAATAATAATGATTAATAGCAACTTGAAGAAAATGTACATTTAAGTTATATAAACTTCATTGTTATTGTTTGTATACCTTTTTTATTCGAGCATTTTGTTTGAAGTTTTGATGCAATTTACGATAGTTCGCTCTTTACCAACGGAAATTATGCTTTTTGAAAAAGCATTGGCTTGTTAATTTTTTTTTTAGTCTTACATAAATTCTTCCTGTTTAGTTTATTATTATTTCGTAACATAAAACCTGATTTACGTAATATGTTTTTATAAATATTTTGCACAAGTTTTAATACTTTATGCAAAAAGCCGAATAGTGAACAGATAAAAATGTTCGATTTGGAGGAAGCAGTAAAATGAATAAAATTTATTGCCAATAGCGCAACCAAAGTTTACCTAACCGCAGAAAGGGGAAGAAGGAGGGGGGAGGTCATAAAAGTTCTTACATGTGTGTAAAATACCATCCTAGGATTGATAATGGCTCAAAACGTGAGTTCTGTGGGGTTGATCCCTAAAATGCACAATCACTACGCTCTTGATTGTAACCATCACACAGCAATGAATTATTTGGTACGTGAAATGTTTTTATGAATGTTTAAAATGTTCTCATATTGAGAAAAAAAAAGCACACACACACACACACACAAATGTAAATAAATAAAACCCATCTCTTCGTGAAATCCTGTACCCGTGCCTACCCCACCCCAGGTATCCATACCTAAAAACAGACTATGTCAACGAAAGAAAAAAAAAAATCGGGATGCATGAGATTTAACTAGGGGTCCACAAGCCTGAATTTGTGCATTTAAGCATGTTTTCGCAAAAATTTTGGCAATGCTCTTCCACAATACTTATTTATAGAGTAAGAATAAAATTTAATCATTAATTAAATACATTCATAAACTTGTGTAAGTAATTATCTATTGCACGTACTGGAAACTTTCAAAAACTTTTCTGCGCTGAAAAGAGGCTTTCTTGCAATCCCTGAAATGTGTGCATGCAATAGTTTTCAAACTTTGATCTTTAAAGACGCTATTTTTGTTATTGATTCAATTTAAAAACTGTTTACGATTTTTTAGATCAGTCTTGCTATAATGCTTAATTACTCTGTACACATTAATAAACAAGACACATTTGAAAGAAACTTAAATGTTATATATTGAAACTTTTTTTTGTAGTTTGCGATTAAAGATACATCACTTGATTTACATCTATTGAAAACGCTAAGGTATATATACTTTTTTGAATTATCTTACTGAATTATGTTATGCAACCTCTTCTGGAATTCCATCAGTCATAGTTTTTGCTTTTCTTGTGTACTGCCTGTTAAAAAAAATAAAAAGAAATTAGTAAGCATAAAAACGCATAAATTGAGTGGGGTCAATATCCCCCCCCCCCGCAATTATTGCTTGAACTTAATACAAATAAAAGAAACAACACTGTTTTTTTTTTTTTTTTTGGTGCTGACTAAGTGTTTTCACTCAGATTAGATTTTTTTAATCAGTATTTTAAACTTCTGTTTTAGATTATGAATGTATAGTTCTAAAATTTTGGATTCAAGAATGTGTTTCTAATCATGTTGGTGCATTACAGTACCTGTTGGTGATTTAGGCCTACACGTTACCCGATAAAGATGGCCTCGATTCTAAAACGCGTGTCTTTCAGTTTGAACTAATTGTGAAGAGAGAGAAAAAGAATAAATAAATAAATAAATAAATAAATAAATAAAAGATGTTAACAGTTTGACTACGGATTATATAGAATTGGCAAACGTCCTGTTAAGATGACTGTATCTGATTAAGGGAGGGAAAGTAAAAATTTGAGGCACGTGCTCCTCTCATTTGAATGAGACTTTGCTTAATTTAAAGGCTAACATACACCTGCAAAAGCTGGCATCCCTGGAAACCAATAGATGCGTCCATTTCCGCCTGCAAACTGGAAGTTTGCCTCTCCATCTAATCGGTGGTTGAACTGTACACACTGATTTTGTCCACTGGGTATTCAAAATGACACCGATTGTTTACAATTAAACTACAGACATTGTACTCAAATTAGAAATTTATCATCAATATTTAATCACTACATTTGTCAACATTCCGAACATAAAAGTCCCTATATGAAAATGCTTAAAAAATGTATAATGCACAGCAAGAGTACAATAAGATACCTGCGTAAAATAAGAAAATAACATCGTTCACATAGGGGAAAAGGGGGCACATGTGAACACGGGGCACATGTGATCATGGTATGTTTTACTAAAATAACGTCAAGCAAAAAAATCTCAAAAAAGTCTCAAGTAATAGGAGTATCAGCGCTATTATTTAACCAAACTTTCAGAGCAAAGAGCCAGTTTATGTTCCTGTGGTGACAGCTTCTTTGTCTTAGCAGATGCTGATGTACTTATATCATTGTCTTCTTAGTGTAAAAACATATTTTAAACTAACTAATACGCTAACTTTAATTATTGCACACCATTATAAGAACATTCACGTAATTTATGCCAGTGTTTAAATTTTGTAATTAAATTAAAAATTCTTTATTTTTGAAAATTAGTTCTAAGGTAGGTGCCGGGGCACTTGTGAACAGCTCCCACATTCTCTCCGCAAATATAAATATTAGTGTAGGCCTATTATAAGTGTTAAAAGAGATGTAGAGATTTATAATTATTGTTTTGCTGCAATCAGTTTGTAAATTTATTGTCAATTATTATTACATAATTACTATTATTTATTTTATTATTATTTTTTTCAAATAGTTGGCTAAAAATTTAGTGGTATATAATATTTGCACGGAAAATTAAGACACATTATTTTCCTTTAACTAAAAACTGAAGTTTAGAATTTTTTTAAAAATTCATCATCATATTCTGTATGAAGTTCAAACGTACTATATAACAAGAATCTACTTTACATAATAAAATATTCTTTGTATTGTTTAGTAGACTTATAAGACTTTTTTCTGTTGATCTATCGATTAGAACATGCTACGAAACTTTAAAATTTGACAGTGAGCAAAGTTCTGTAATTCAGAAAAAATATTTTCTTAATGACAGCTACTGTGCAATTCAAACTGATACAGTATAGGTCACAAACTGTTAAATGTAATTAGTATATACGTATATGCTTCATTATAACGAGTTTTTCGTCGAAATATGATGCTCGTCCTGCATTTTTCAATCGTGTTCACATGTGCCCCAAGCTTGTTCACATCTGCCCCCCATAGAGGCACATGTGAACAATTGAAGACATTTTTTCAAAATTCCATAAAGTATAGAAATATTTTTTTAAAAATCTGAAAAAAAATTCATGGCACAAAGAAAAGACTGTTCAATTATGGAGACTCTTTTTCTGTGAGAAATTGAAACTATTTTTTGAGAAATTAAGAAATGAAAAAAAATGTTCACATGTGCCCCCTTTTCCTCTACGTTTTTGCTTCGTATTTTACTTTTTAATCAAAAAGGTGATTTTTTAACTTTAAAACAGATGTGCGGTTTAAGGAAACCCAAGTAAGCCATTTTCATTGAAGAGGAACGCAAACATAGAAGTATAGGCGTCCTTCGTATAAAACGGTACTTGCACAACACGGTTTCGATATTACACGTTACCAAATTTGCGATTATTATAACACGATTTCGATCTTACGCGGTATAGAAAACTTGAATTTAATACTTCATGGTTTTGATAAACACGAAAGTTATGTTTTAAACAGATGGAATTTCATTTTTGTTTAATACATTTTGTTAATGTTTGATAATAACTCTAATAAATTTTTACTTTGTTTTTATGATACTTGGTTTCGATATAACACGGTGCACATCCCTTGATTCACATTATTTCTAAATCTCGTAAAACACGGTTCCGATATAACACAAATCGCGGTTTCGATACAACACGAAACACGGTTTCGATGCAACACGATGCATATTGACATCATTTTTACTATGTACATGATTAATTAGTGTAAAAAATAAGCTAAAAAGTTATTTTTTAAAAAATCTCGTATAACACGGTTTCGATACCACACGGATCGAATTAACCGTGTTATTCAAGGGACGCCTGTACTTAATTACCTGCTCAACTTCTTCCTTCAGTCGATCCATTTCCTTTTTGAGAGATTTGCATTTACTTTGCCAGATACTCATCTCTTCTAGTGCATCATTAATGTTTCGTTGAGCATCATCATAAGCAGATTGCAATTCCTGGGGAAAAAAAGTGTAAGTAACTACCTAGTTCCAATAGATGTATATTAGCATGCTAACTCAGGTCATTAACCAGTTTTCTTCATCATATGTACTGCTGTCCACCCATGGCGAGTTGAACTCCGCTGCCCGATCGATTAAACGATTCCATTTGTTGAAATAATTGTGAGGAAAAACGGCTTAAGAACTTGCGGATTTAGTTTGCAGTATTATTGCCCATTTGGCAAAGAGCAGCGTACTAATTCAGGTAAGAAGTAGCAAGCGGTACAGGATTTTCTCCCAAGTAAAAGGGGTGCAATGGTAGCCCAACTCTGCGCCTAACAATTCCTTTTCTTACTGATTGGTCTCCCATGATAGAAATTGATTTGCTCAAGGCCATAGCTCAACTTCTCAAAGGTGGACAGTACATACAGCCCACAACAACCTAATGCCGTCTCAACAAGCTTCCTCCGAAAGATTCGATCAGATGCTGAAATCCATCAACGATAAACTTTCAATGCGTTAAGATTTGCGTCTACACTAGGGTGGGTCGGTTTTTATTTATTGTTTTAAAATCGAAATTGGCTGTGGTGGAAAAGCTGTGTACAGTCGACTCCCGCTACAACGCGATCCGACTTACGCGAAATGGCTATAACGCGATTTTTTTCACCACTAAAAAAACTTTAGACTTAACTCGAATTCCTCGCCCGCAACACGAAAATTTTCGAAAGGAAATCGCGGTGTGTAAGTATCGGCTTTGTTATTGGCTACTAAAAATGTATTTTTGGTGAATTCACCTTCATTCCTTTAGCATCACTGGCAGCGGAAGTTCCCCCACCGTACTAGTCTAAACATCGCTTACGCAAATAACTACTAATCAGTTTCCCTTTATTTTTTTTTCATTCTAAATATAAAAGTTTATGAAATACAATGACACCTATGAGAGCTGTTTCATCTAAAATTTGTGAAGATAGAAAGAAAAAGAAAAAAATTCCGACAATTAAAGAAAAGCGAGAGATTTTATGTGTTTGAACAACTTTAAAATGCGTTGAATATAGCACGACAATTAGGTAAGAGTGAATCTTGCATATATATACAATTAAAAGTCAAAAAAAGGAAATCCATAAAAGTTCACCGTGTTCATCTAAGCAAACTGCAAAAATTATGAAAATGGAAGCTGCTCTTGTATTGTGATATTGTGAATTTAAGAAACTAGAAAGAGAAGTGTTGCCACAGATGGAAACGTTATAAAAAAACAAGTGAAGCAACTGTATTGTGTGTTTATGAATAAAAAAGAATAACGATTTGATCACTCAGCATAAATCGTCATCATCTTCACTTTTTTTAAGTTACAAATATCATTACTGGATCTACTGTACATTACAGCTATTGTGCATTTGTTTTTCTTACTACATACTGTATGTACCCCGTACTGGTTTAAGTATATCTTTCTTTCCCATTCATCATTAATTTTGTTCATCGTAGCAGTATTTTCTGTGGAATAAAATGTTTTCTTTTTTTTTTAATACAAATAAATATTCAGTTTTTTTATGTAAGAAACAGTAATGTATAGTTAAGAAATGGTTTTTAATAGTTTGAGATATTGAAAAGCGATAGCTTTGTGCAAGGTAAATTAGATAAAAATGGAACAACGCTTAAAAACACAAAAAGGATAAAAAGTTTTTTGAAAACGCAGACATGTTTCGAAAGCATTAGCCCCCTGAAAAGAAAATCGAATCGATCCTTTCGAAGGCGATAGCAATACGCTGATAGCTGATTGGTCAATGTTTTTTCGGTTACGTATTTAAACTCTCCCTTGACCTTGATTCTTCTATTTGTTCATTTCGCACTGAGGAAGGAGGCTATTGCCTTCGAAACATGTGTGCATTTTAAAAAACTTTTTATCCTTTTTGTGCTTTTAAACGTTGTTCCATTTTTATCTAAGTTTGAGATATTGTTTAAAAGTGTCTAAAATAATTGGGTATGTTTATAAAAGTTTTTACACATACCTTTTTCTACAACGCGAAATTTCAACTTACGCGAGGGGTCTTGGAACGCATCCCTCGCGTAAGTTGAGACTCGACTGTATATGTAAAAAAATGTTTTGAAATAAAAATATATTTAGGCATTGTCTTGAAGTTTCGCCAAATATATATATAAATATATATATATATATATATATATATATATATATATATATATATATATATATATATATATATATATATATATATATATATATATATATAAACACACACACACACAGATTTGAATTATTAATACTTTAATTTTTACTAGTGATACCCGCACGGCTTTGCCCGTAATAGAAAAATCAAAAGGTCTTTTGGTTCGCCTGTATATTTACAAATAATGTATGGTGAATTTTCTCGCCAGTTGGATTGTAACGGTTCCACATTATGATAATTTCGTATCTCGCCAATTGGCTTGTGCCCATGTTACGGTTCCACGTTATGATAATTTCGTAATTTACTCGTCCATCTTATGATAATTTTGTTCTTAAAATTGGAATAGAAAAAGAACCACAACGAATTTTCGAAAAATCGCTTCGAGGTGCACACCCCCATGCCACAAACTAACTTTGGGCCAAATTTCATGAAAATCGGCCGAACGGTTTAGGCGCTATGCGCGTCACAGACATCCTACAGACATCCAGACATCCTCCGGACAGAGAGACTTTCAGCTTTATTATTAGTAAAGATAAAGAAGATAAAGATAAAGATTCTTTCCCATTTTATTAAATTTCTATGAAAAATGGGCTTAAAATTGGAATAAAAAAAGAACAAAATCGAATTTTCGAAAAATCGCTTCGAGGTGCACACTTTCATGCTACAAACTAACTTCGTGCCAAATTTCATGAAAATCGGCCGAACGGTCTAGGCGCTATGCGCGTCACAGACATCCTACAGACATTCAGACATCCTCGGGACAGAGAGACTTTCAGCTTTATTATTAGTAAAGAAGAAAAGAAAAGAAGAAAGATAAAGAAGTAAAGAAAAGAAAGGTAATTTTCAGAGCAAATTCTTTCCAATTTTATTAAATTTCTGTGAAAAATGGGCTTAAAATTGGAATAGAAAAAGAACAAAATCGAATTTTCGAAAAATCGCTTCGAGGTGCAAACTCCCATGCTACATACTAACTTTGTGCCAAATTTCCTGAAAATCGGCCGAACGATCTAGGCGCTATGCGCGTCACAGACACCCTACAGACATCCAGACATCCAGACATCCTCCGGACTGAGAGACTTTCAGCTTTATTATTAGTAAAGATGTGTAAATGTCTTTTAAATATTTGTCAATAAAGAACATAGTTGCATAGTAAGATGCTTTGTTCTTGGAAAATAAATTAATCTGAAATCGTATAATATTTAAGCTTTCCGCTGGGCAGGTGAAATTCGTGTTATTTGCACGATTTTGATATTTTAACTTTTTGAAGCAGAACATTTATTTAAATTATTTAAAAAAAAAATAAGTCACATTTTAAACCTCCTCTCCTCCTCTATAATAACACAACACTTTACTTCTTCAGTACCTGTTTACCTATTCCGTGCAATGCAGTCTATTTGTTATTGTAAGCCACCTGTCATGAGAGCAGGGGTACCCCGAACCAAAAACTTCGGGCGGGCAGAAATTCTCAATTTGTCGAGTGGAACTCTAAATTTTGCCGAATGATAAAATACGTGTTTGAGGAGAAAATACATTCGGAAACTTAAAAATTGCAATTATGTCCCCATTTTTGCCGAATTATCAGACAAGTATAAACCGAATAAAGAAAATTTTTGGAAGGGCACAGTGACCTGTCGTGACCTCGCATTGGGACGCCAATGTATGAGGGATCTCTCCTAGTGATTTGCAGGACGACGTTTTTTGGAAAATGCTCAGAACACATCAGCATTTTCTGTGTGTAGATCGGCAGTGATTTTTATGAACTTCACAATAATTGGTAGTGACCAGCAGTAACTGTTGTTCCAATCCATCCGATTGCAAGTAAATCCGGAGTAAACTAATCGAAATGTGATGTCTGTAACGTGGAATCTCCTACTGAATTATTTTACATGTCCAGGCGAACTTCCTTTCTTCATTGGACTATTTTATATTTATTGTTCCCTGTAGTGTCTTCTGCGTTAACAAGTCACAATCTTCAAGAGTAGCATTTGCTATCATAGCACCTCTTCGGCTCACTCAACTCCTATCTAAACCCATTGCTAATCCTGGTAATAGAGATGTCATTTTATGAAATACTAGTGGTACCCGCACGGCTTTGCCCGTAGTTGAAAATTAAAAGTTCATTTGGTTCGCCTGTATATTTACAAATAATGGATGACGAATTTCTCGCCAATTGCCTATGTTCATTCGCTCTCCCATTCCACGTCATGATAATTTCGTAATTTATTCGTCCTTCTTATGATAATTTTGCTCCGGAAAAGGGTCTTAAAATTGAAATAGAAAAAGAATAAAATCGAATTTTAGAAAAATCGCTTCGCACACCCCCATGCTACAAACTAACTTTTTGCCAAATTTCTTGAAAATCGGCCGAACGGTCTAGGCGCTATGCGCGTCACAGACATCCTACAGACATCCAGACATCCGGACAGAGAGTAAAGATTCATCAGAATCAAAATTTTTCAGTTTCCGCACTGCAACTACTATTGTTGTATTGCGGATTATCTAATGCACCTAATTCTTTCATATTGATGATGTTGGCTATTTATATCACTTCCAGATATTTTGTTTTGCCTATTAACAAATTTAGCATCTATTATTTTCCTTACTACACTGAGTTATAGCTTCCTATTCTGATTTTAGCTCTCTACTTCCTCATATACATTCTCCTCGAAGATCTGTGGTCTTTCGAAAATTCTTGTTTGAAAGCAGACATCATTCGTGATTTGTTCACAGATGCTCAGTTACATTTCATGATGCTTACATGTTGAGGTACCAAACGATAAAGATTTTTTACCATCTTGAATTTATTTTTTTCATTTTCTTTTGCAGCCTCGCTTGCTTTTTCAATAGACTTCTTTATGTCCATGAAATTCGAAAGATACTTTTAGAGTAACGCACTACTTTGTTGATGTAAAATCATAAAAAAATCTTCTCGCCAGATTTCCTCCAACAAGAACAACTCTGGCCATTTCTTAAAATTTGAATCATTTGGCTGAAATATCTTTCCTGAGATTATGTTGCGGTAAAGTTAGAAGCAACGTATTGCATAAATTTTCGAGTTCATCATCACATGCAGATTTCCTTGCCGTTTAATTTTGTTACAGTGGCTCATATTTCAGTAGCATGCAAACTAGCTACCTGTATGTCATTTCTTATGGCTTCCCTATAGATGGATATATTATAGACCCTTTTGATATTGTGCTATGGTCCTATGGGGAAACTTCTGGACGCAGGTGAGCAACTACCAGTTGTGAAGTTAAAAAAATTGCTGCTAATCTGCCCACAGTAAATGCATATAATGTACTTCGTAATGATCAAAAATGGTTGCCTCAAGTATAAGAAGCTATATGTTCTGAAAATTGCTTAAAAATGTTGTCCATGAAATCACCAGGAATGCTGTTTCATGGCAGGAGACTTACAGCAATAAATAGACTGCTTTGTCTATGTATCATTATAGACAATGTATCATTGGTTCAAAAGAGTCAGTCTGTAGTGTAATGATCGAAGAAAAAAGTTATAAAATGAGTTTATTTTTTAGAAATGCGTAAAATAAAATATCTTCTAAAAAATATCGAAGTTTTGCAAATAGTACGATTTTTACCACTCCATAGGAGGACCTCACTATCGTACGATATCGATATCAGAATGATTTTTTCTATGGACAAGTCATTTTACTAAGCAACTAACTCGTTTTGCTATTGGCGACAAAAATGTCTACTCGTACAATTTTTTAAAAACTCAGTTAAAATCTCATCTCTAATGTATTTAGCGAAACTTTAAGGGCCTGGCGAGAAGCCTAAAAATAGTTTGATTTCAAAATAATTTTTAAAACATTTTTGATACCAGTACACAACTTATCTCGACACAGGCAATTTCGATTTTTAAACAACAAAAATATTGACCCACCCTACTCTATACGAGATTTTTAACTTTTTTTTACGAGGACCAGTGAAAATTTGTGAAAATATTTCGCGCACCAGTGAGTTTGTTTTATGAATAAAAAGAAAACTTTACCAAGTTTTAAAGAGTTGTTAAAAATTAATTCGCTATTTCAGTAAAATATAAATCGTTTTGGCTTAATTTATTCACAATTTCTGTCTGGTAAATTACAGAGGTGTGAAAATTATTAGACTAATTGTGATTTTTTTCAATTTTTCTTCAATAATTTTGCTTATACTTGCAATTATTCATTAAGGATAGTTTGTTTTGTTATTCTAATCATTTTTTCACTCCTTTAGAGTAGTTTTAGGGAAAATACTTTGTTAAATGTTGTCGTTTAGAAAATAGAGAAACATTTGATCTAAAGTAATGAAATTGTTCGCATTGCATAAAGCATGTGTTTGATTAAAAATCGACTTTAAAATCCACTTTAATATTAAAATGTGTTCGCGTCCGTCTGTCTGTCTGTCTGAAGATTGATCTTCTCGAGAACCGCTGCGAATCGAGAGTCAAACGAAATACCGATCAATTCGAAATTTTCCAAAGAAAACAATAGGACCAATCTCGTAATTGTGCGACGTTAATTAGCGGATATATTAATTAAAACGTTAATCAACAAAACGTTAATCAGGAATTTTTATTTCTTTCCTGTTGCCATTTTGCATATGGGTGAGCGAGTAAAATTCTAATAATTGTTTTAAAAGAAATTTTTTTGGCTGCTGTCCAAATCTGTGGGCCGAGTGCAAATATCGTTCAAGTTCGTTTACCAATCTTAGGGACTACGTGAATTTGCTTGAAATCTATTATAAATGATGAACTCAATAGAAAAATACAATGTTCACAAGCTGGAATTGTCTCATTAAGTTTTAATTAGTAATTGAAATAGGAACTATGTTCCATGGACTGTTAGCACTTACACAAAAAAATTTGTCTCTAGATGGCGCTATTAAACACAATATTTATAATCTAAAAATTTAATAAACAGTTTGCAACCGAAATTTTACTGTTTTGCTCAATTTTTCGTTGCAAAATATATTAATACGTTTTAAATTACTTACTTTCGCTTAGTAATTTTGTAACTAAAAGGAAATCAAAAATTGTATCAATCCGCAGATCTGAATGATCTTCATCTCAAGATTTCGTTTACTACACTAGAGCCAGAGCACATAGACATTGTTAAGTACAAAAAATTAGAAGGCACTTTACTTCACAAAAAAGATATTAATGAATCACCGAATAGCAATAATTGACCTACAAAATCTTAAGAACATAAACAACTCTAACAGATGCCATCGATGTTTAAAAAATATTATAAAATTAAGCATTAGCAGATGTTAAATTGAAAACTAAAAAGTATATTTCATATCACGATGTTTTAATCTTTTCCTTTTTTAATAATGTTGCTTTTTGATTACAGATGATATTTTGAGCTCCTTTTTAGCCTACTTTCTCGTCAAAGTAATATAAAATAAAAAAGGACATTAAGTCAAAAAAAAAAAAAAAAAGATAAAATAATTAAATAAATATCAAATTCAAAAGTAGGGGTTTGGGATGGGGAAAATATGTGTCTGTCGGTCGACCTATGTGCTCCCCCCCCCAAAATTAACAAATCGTTCGATTCAAACAAACTTTTTTACTTCCTTTTACAAAAAAGGAAGTATTGTATTCGCGAAAAAAAAAATTCACTCAAAAACTACCGCAATTTCCATTTTGCTCAGCCCTGAAAGAATGTTGAGTTTATTTTTTCGACTCGACCTCACGTGGATAAGTGCCTAGACACACGAAATATCCATTTTGACGATTCCCGAGTTTATTACAGCGAGTTTTCTCGTGACGTCCGTACGTACGTATGTATGTGCGTATGTATGTCGCATAACTCAAGATCGGTATGTTCTAGAAAGTTGAACTTTGGTACGTAGACTCCTAGTGGGGTCTAGTTGTGCACCTTCCCTTTTGGTTGCATTCGGGTGTTTCTAAAGGGGGTCTTTTGCCACTTTTTTGGAGGAAATCATTGCTAATTTCGATGTTAAACTCAAGTGGTGTTATAATTTGGAGGACACTTGGCAATATATATCGCCAGTCTTTTGGTCGCCAAGTTTACAAATTTGGCGATTTTTTTTAAAAATCTGGTTTCTTTCGCCACTGTTGGTGATATTCAGAGAGTAAACTACTGAATCACATTAAAATTGCCAATAATGGGAAAATTACATTAAATTGGAGTAAAAGGAAGTCATTTTTTTTTTTTTTTTAAAGATCTTCCCGATGACACCTCATTTCGGTATTTCATTTTTTGATTTGAATATTTTTTCGCTCAATTTTGAACAGTTCAAAGCACTTTATATTAGCGCTTGCGGGAAAATTTAAGGCAAATATAAAATGCGAACTTAAAGACGGATTTGTTTAAGAAAAACTTTGTTGGAATAAGCTCTTGATGAGAATATTTTTACAAAAAAATTTTTAATTAGCCATTTAAAGGCAAAATTTCGACAGTGAAATTTTTAACATTAACGACAACGCGAAAAATTATTTTATGTCACCAAAAATTGACAAAATGGAGTAGATTCTGAATACATTCTCAATTTTTGGTGACCAGAAATAAAAATGAAAGTTATTAATAAATGTAGAAATATCATATCTCATAGACTTATCATTGATGAAAGTCAAAGATTAATATGACTGAATCAAAATGAAATGAATTTAAAGCGCAAATGTTTTTTACCAGGGCTGCGGAGCTGGAGTGAAAAAGAACCAATCCCGAACTGTGACTCTTACCCTATACCCTCGTTTGTACACTAACTTTCAAGCAAATATTCATTGCTGATGCTTGAATAATTTAATCCAGTGGTGAATAACCTTTTTTTTTTTACCTGCGGGCGACAACTCACATTAATAGGAATTTCGTGGACCAGAACAAATATCAAATTTATTTATATGATTTAAGTTTTCTAGATAGCATGGGAAAACAAGGGAAACAAAAGACAATTACAAACCAAAATTGCTGTCTTAATTACTACATGCTTATTTTATTGCATCTGTGTTTCAGAAATCAATTTATGACTACTTGACTTCAAAATTCATAACACCGAAAGAAGATTACGAGTAATTTTGGAAGGTTTTAGAATATATTTTTCGTTTTTTAACACTGAATACAACGACGGGGCACATGGGTCATCATTTGATCCGCGGGCTGTAGGTTGAGCACCACTGATTTAATCAATGCTCCCCAGTTCATCAGAACATTGGATGGACTATAAATGCGGGAAGTATTGAAATACATTTTAGCACTATTTCCATTGCATCAGATAATGTTCAAAAACTAGTCTCCTGTACATGCCCGAAAACTCGGTGTTCCTCGAAGAGATGTAGTACATGCAAGACGTAAAATTGTTCATGCACATAATTTTCCTCTAGTGACTGTAGCTGTATAAACTCTCAGGAGGAAAATAACTCCATACGCAAAAACAGGATAAATGAATTCAGTGATTCTGACGATGATACTTCAGAATGAAGAGTTTGCTTCTTGAAAAAAACTATTTTTTGATGTACATACATAATGTTTTTAACGTACATGCATAATATTTTAAATGTACACGTATAATATTTTTTATGTATTTAAAATTTGTCTGCTTCTTGCTTGTCACTTTCACTCCTTTTCGTGTATCTTTAATGGTTTGTAAAAAAATTATGAGACACTATTTTTTTGTGAACATTAGGTTTTTTTTCATCTGTAGACACTAAGGATTCAGAAAAATATCACTTTTCGTAGTCCCCGAAGTTGGCAAACGAAACCATGTTTTTAAGCATCTTTTATGCCTTCGTCCCACAGCCTACATCTAGAATTTAATTTTAAATTAGTTTAAAATTGGTTGCTTTATTCGGACATAGCCTTTATTTTATCATCTGTCATTTTTTTTAATTTTTTACATTCAACGTTCTTAATTCGGAACTCCAGCGCTCGAATACGCTACCTTGCGGTGATTTATAAAACTGCGAATGCAACTAAAACTTTGCCACGTTGCGTTCCATGTGTGTCTGTTGACGTAAAACACAGGCAGTTTGTTCTGAGTATTTATTAACGCAATCGATGTGTCTTAGTTTGCTTTCAGCTACAGAAATTAATTCGTCCCTTAGTAGTATTCTCGAGCTCCTCAAAATAATGTTAGTTTTCATTATTTCCTTAATAATAGGTGAAAGCGAAAATTCTGGATTAACAAACTTGGATAACGTTATACAAGGTAAAAATTTTTATTGTTTTGTATGAATTTGTAAGAATATGGGAGTTTTTTTGATCTTAAATTAATTAAACTTGCCATATTTTACAGCAGCATTTAGTTGGAATGGACAGTATGCAAAATATTTTCTTGAATATATTATCGTAGAACAAAATGAATAACCGAGAAAGAATTTACTTTATTCCTTTTATTCTCAGCTGAAAGGTATCGCCAAATTTGTTTAGGGTTATAATTTTGGCATTGTGCGAGCAAAGTAGCCTTGGCGAGATTTCGCGTTTTTAGTTAAACCATTTTCAAATTTTATCATGAGTGGAATAAAATGGTAGTAAGATTACAGAATTCGATAAGTAAAAAGAAATAATTGTCAATCAACTGAAAAGAAAACTACCACCATATATCCGTGAGAATTTTGTTGATGATTTGCATAACATGACACAATTAAATCGTAACTCAGAAATTAGAAAAATCGAAACAGAAAATTTTTAAATTAACCGATTCGGGAATTCAAGAGAAATAACTCAGCTACAAATGGAAAACAAGCGCTAGCCAAAGCAAAGCAAAGAAGTATCATCTTCTTTTGGTAATAATTTGTAATGTCATATTAAATTTTCTAGCATTAATTGTTATTCTTGTCAGGCCACAATTATTATTTAGTTTTATCAAGAATTGATAAATATCGAATTCAACATCGTGAAAATGGCTGCTTAGAGCTACGAACTACGTACTTTGCATTAATGTTTGACGTTTAGTAATGCTTCTTGAATTCTCATTTCTTTCTACGTGGGTCAGAATATCAACAAGACTTTGAAAATTAATTTAAAAAGAATAAAGCGAAACAATCATACGTACGAACAAAAATCACAACACTTTTAGCATTTTCTTCGTTACCATGTGCGTTTGTTTTAGTTTTCAATTCCGCCATTAGGCAGTGACTTCAGTGCCCCCTATAGTTCGTTGGAGTTGCGAATTCTTTTCAGCATATGAAAGTTGTTTCTTTAGCTATGTTTATTGATTGCAGTGTAAGTTTATCATTCACTGACCTCATATTTTGGTACATTTTGGATGTGCGACTAATTATGTTTATTTTGGTGGACTTTTTCCCGTCACATGAGTGAGTTTTCGAACTGTAATAACTCTCTTTTTCCTGTTTCTATTTTTGAAATACAGTTTGTATCGTTAAAAGAACATGTTAAATTAAGATTGTTTGGATTTCTTTAAGTGAAACAGAGTTGAACAAAAAATATTGTTTTTAAGGATTTTAACTAGCTAAATTGGAAACTGATGACTTGGTATTAAATTAATGTTTATTGGTATTTGTTAAGTCTTGGTGCTTTAGTTTTACGTAATCAACCAAAAAGTATGTGTCATTTTATGTAAAAAGCTGATTGTAATTGTACATAAATATTTCAGATATAGTCTATCAGATGTAATTCATTTTAACATGAGCACAGATTATAGTTGATAATGCATATATTTTCATCTTTTGTGCTAATTGAAAAAATTCATAACTTGTATCATTGATAACTATGATTAACGTTAAAGAGATTTTTGCCAAAAATATGCTCTACCGGTGTTTAGCAAACCTTGCATTACGCGTATTTATTTACTCCTTAGCGCTTTAGAAACTGATGTCAGAGTAATACAAACGCATCAATTGGACATCTCTTTCATTTTTTAAGTAGACCGTGCAACGCCAGGCATGCAACTAGTAAAATTTGAAAACTGTCAGCTCGCTGTGCTTGTATTTTATATTCTTTCCTTGAGTTGGCATCAGTATTATTTTATTCTTAGTGCAATCTTTTTCGCAGCTTTAATTAGTTTATAGTCGGCAGTTATTTTTTCTTTTGTTAAAGAACTATTGCATGATCATGAGCGAAAAAAGTGATATTTCTTCTTGAAAACTAGCTGCAATAAAGAGTTTCTTTTCCGTGAAAATCACTATACATAACAAGAAATCGCTAAAAATTAAAAATTCTCCAAGCATCTGTGTGCAGAATAAAAAGATCTTTGAATTTCAAATGTAAATATATAAATTCCAGAGTAGGAAAACGCAGTAGAAAAGTAAATTTACTGCAAAAACAGAAATGAAATTAATTCATATTGCCAAAACTAACAGAAAAACAACTGATCATGAACTAAAAATATCTCTATAAGTATATGGAGTAAATTTATGTGATTCTTCTATTCGTAGAAAACTCATCTCAACTCAGTTGAACTCGGTGCTCGTTATCCTCGTTAAGAGGGCTAAAATCAAATTGATGTTGCAAAAAGACTTGCTTAAGCAAAAATTGTGCATAAACTATTTACTAGTAATTGGAGCAAGGTGAAAAATATTAATTTTCCTTCAGTTGTTCAGTCAAGTTCAAGTTGTTCAGTCTTTTTTCTAAAATTACATTTATTGCATATTGACTAAAGATTCAGAACCATTTATAAATGTGGCTAAAACTTTCTTCATGAGAATATTTCATAACAAATTACATGCACTAAGGTAATTTTTACCTTTTAGGTATAGTTTTCTGATAATAAATCAATGCTTAAAATACCAAAAGATAGCAGTCAGTATATCTGGAGAAGTACCAGTAAAGTTTTTCCTTGAGTTTCGTTACACACCCCACCCAAGTTATGGATTGGAGCGTAATTTCTGCTCAGGATGCTGGATGTTTAAGCATTGTAGAAGGCATGAGGACCAAATGTCAGCATGAAAAAGTGCTTGAACAAAGGTTATACAGTTAAAAGTTTGGTCCAAATGGAGACTTCATATTCATGTATGATGGAGTTCTGTGTCTTGAAGCTTTATCTGTGACCGAAATTTTGAATTCAAAAAAATATGTAAAAACACTTTCACGGCAAGGAAACAGTCCAAATATGAGCCTAATAGAGAATTCCTGAACTATTGCAAAGAAAAATTAAAGAAATAGAACTTTAAATACAAGCATTGTCTCACAGAAGGACTCATTTAAATTTGGCACCATGACGAGGAAATACAAATTATTTGCCAAAAACTTATAAAAAGAATGCCAAGACGGATCTAATCTTTATTAAAAAAAATAAGAGGATGCCTCCTCAATATTAAATGTATCAACATTTTAAAAATAAAGTAATATTTCTTTGATATAACAAGGATTTGCTATAAATTTCACAATTATTCTGATAATTTTCACATCTCTGTATGCATGATTTGTCCGACAGCTAAACAGTATCAAGTGGCAGTATAACCCTGATGATGACATGAATGTAAGCCTGATGATGTCATTTGAAATAACTTGACAAAAAAAGAAGCAAAAGAGCTTTTTTTTTTTTAACGAAAAGTATATTACCTACAAATTTGTTCCAAATCCGAACTGCAGTCTAGATTGGATAGTTAAAAGAGCTTCAGCAGTACCTTTCCCAAAAAACTTGTGTGTCTAACTAAACAGTAGAAAATTTGTAGGGGCAGGTAGAGTATTAAATTCATTAAAGAACGGATTATTCTTAACTGCGTGCCTAATATATACTGCTTGATAGCTGGAAAAGGATGCGAGGTGTTTAATAACAAACCATTTTCGTAGATAACTTCCTCCAGTTCTAGTCCACAAGTTCCAGCTATTTCTTTCTTTCCTTTTTTTAAAATTTCTAGCTGCAGCACTTGATAAGTATACCATTCACTGGGCTCCAGCTAATTTGCATCAACCATAAAAGCTTTAAAACCTTTCTCAGTATATCTGTATCTTTTCTTTTTTTTTTCATAAAGTTGACATTACGAACTGGACTTACCAATAACTGATTGGCTTGTCTTTTGCAGACCTTCTGTAGTTCACTGGCTTGCTGGCCAGTGTTTTCTACGGAACTGCTGAGATCGTTGATTTCAGTGTGGTACCTGGACTTGAGGGTGGACAGTTCATTTCGGAGTTTGCTGCTCACGTCGGACATGGATTTGTCAAGGGTATCCACTTGGTCCTGGAGTTCGCGACTGAAACAGTAGTTATACTCAGTTGTGCAACATGCAACAATAAGTCAAAAGAAAACAATACTATGCAGTTAAATGTCTTCTACCGAAATTTCTCATGGCAAACAACATTTCGGCGCATGAAAATAACAACGTATAAAACTCGAACGTCCAGCAATTTGAACCTCGGTCAAGCAAACAAACCACCGGTCGAAGCTTTCTTTGACTAATAAGAAGGCTTCAATCTGCGATTCAGGTGTTTGGCCGAGACCCGAGAGTCGAATATAGTCTGGTGAATAAGAAAATTTAAAGTTAACTCTTTGGCGCTACAGTCCATACTGGACCATGAACTCCCTTGCAACCCTATTTCAAAGAAATCTGTCTCGTGCTTTAGTACTCCAATTTGTTATTTTCATGCTTTTTAGGCCCTTTTCAATCTCTTTAAATTATCTCTTCGTAGGACTCTTATCTTCTCATCTTCCTCGCTTTCATTGACCTCGGCTTTGAACTATAAAAATTGATTTTGTGCATTGGTTATCAACCATTTTGTCCATATGTCCCAACAGTTGGAATCTTTTTGATTTTACAAAGGTTATTACATTCCTTTATTTTAACAGTACTTTTATTTTATGTTAGCATTGTTTCATACAAAAATCACTTTCTCTGATTGGTCCAAATATGGATTTCAAGGTTTTTCTCTCGCGGGTTTTTAACAGTTTTTCCTATTTTTGGATTAACATGCAAGTTTCTGACCCACGGGTAACTGTTTGTCAAATTACAGATTTATATACCAGAACTTTCGTTTGCTGTATTATTGCGTTATACACATGTTTCAGAGTTTCGAAGAAACCTTTTATCTAAGCATAAAAATGTAAGTGCCGGACGTAACTAATGTGAAGGAATAGCATCCTTACATCCTGAATCTCATAACTTTAGGTCAGGGGTTCTCAATTTTTCCCGACTCGCGGCACCCTTTGAAAAATTAGAATTTTCTCACGACACCCTTATTTTTTTGAGTTAATTGCATAAGTGTGCCAAATAAGGCTACCTTAAGGTTCAAAAGCTAATATCTCACTCCCTTATAGTTGAATAGCTGCGGCATTGGCATATTCATCACGTTACTCATAAAAACTGAGAAAAAAATAAAGCCAAGTGAAAATTTAAATTTCAGTTATGCTTTTCAGCAGTTTTACCAAAGAAAAACGGTTTGACCTAATTAGGAACAAAGACCCTTATAAAGATAAAACTGAGCAAAGATCACTTCACGCAGAACTGAAGACAATAACGCCAAAAAGTACTGTGAAACTAACACGAATTGAAAGTCTTTAATAGCAATAAATATATATTATACCACATTTGATAAACCACATTAAAGCATTACCAAAAATTGCATGTTTACTTTGATGAATTCTTCTTCGTGATCGATGAAGTCACGATCTAATGAATTTTTACTATGCTACATCAAGGAAAAAAAAAAGGGCGATGGCTCTTTTGGTCTGTATGACCTTATTTGCCTTATTTGGAAAACTCACCCAACATCTATATTGGACACTTCGCGGCACCTCTCGCCTCTTCCTACGGCACTCAGTTCGAGAACCTCTACTTTAGGTATTAGTGAATGGCTTTCTTACAGTACAAAGCACAAGTATCCCCCCCCCTCCTTTTTCTTTTTTTGAAATTTGTGCTATAATAGCTTTGTCATTAATTGTTTTCACACAAAGGTAAACGTTTAATGCACTAGTGATATCATTCTTAAAAACACGAGAGAGATGATGTTCTACAGTTAAATGACCCCAACTGATGAGAACATAAAACTTTTTCCACACGCAACATCTGGATTGTTGATATTTTCAATACTTAGCGAATAACTATATGAGCGTGTACTATTCACACTAACATGCAAGAATTCACAAGTAAATGCTGTTGGTGTCATTATTATTCTTTCTATTTTTATCATCTTCGTCTTTATCACTCTCTTTTGCTGTTAATATTATTATTATTATTATCATTGTATCAACATCATTACCGTCATCAGTGCTCTTCCTCCTATTATTGTTAATAAATTATTATTGTTATTGTTATTATTTATTTTAATAATTGCCAGATGATGAGACCTTTTCACTCACAGAAACTCAAAAAAGTTAAAGAACATAGACTACAAAAAAAAAAAAAAAAAAAAAAAAAAAAAAAGAAGCTGAAACATAGTATAATACAGGGTTATCATAAAAGAATAAGAAATAAAAAATTATATTTCATAAACTATTACATTTAGCATTATAAATCATGCATAAAAATAAAGATAAACTAAAAGTTTTTTTTTCACTCACAAATGTTAGATGTGTGCGCCTTTCGCCACGCAACACACATCTATAACATACATTTTGGAGTGTTTCACTGTCAATTTTTCGTAATGCTACACACACGCGATCTTTCAGTTCTTGCAATGTAGGCAATGGTGGTGTATAAACAGTCTTTAACGGAACCTGGGGGTTGGGGGTGCATCTGGCTGGGCAACGCGTAAAGGATAAATCATCATCACCTGCTCGGCCAATCCATCGTTGTGGAACGTCAGTGGCGCAGTGAAGTGGGGGGTTTGGGGGTAAACCCCACACCCATCAATGGTCTTGGTTTTAACATTGTTTCCAATCCTAATACAGTAGTTGATACGCGTGTAAGGACTGTTGTGACCAAAAACACTCTTCCAGAAGGAATTTCTGACTGCGCTATTACGGAACGTGCGTACTTAAGTAGTTACGTATATAAAAAAACTTTGACAGTTTATCTTTATTTTTATGTATCATTTATAGTGCTAAGTGTAATAGTTTATGAAATATAAACTTTCAAAACCGGGATATTCTGTTTTATGCTAATCCTGTACATTGAATTCTAGAAAAGAGCTCTATGCAATTCCACTTAAATTGACAAAGATGCAATAATTTTGCTGCTCTTTCGTTCCATCCGAATGTCATACATTCCGTCGTTAAAAATCTGTTTTGAATGATGAGCTCAGGTGGTTTGACTTCTGAGCGAATATTCAAGCGTTCAAGATCTGTTTATCTTGCTTATGCTGTCACAATTCACAATTGTTATTGTTATTTCTTCTGATGAAGTTTGAAACCGGCTTTGATTCTTTGATGTTTTTACTGCCGAGAAGCTTGTCAAGATCATTAAGTCTCGGCTGGTTGCCAGCACATTGCCATCTATACGGTTCTATCCCCTCACAATTTTCCAGCTCATTAAGCGAAGAACTTTTGATCAATGGTGGAATGCTTTATGCTTTATAATTTCCACTTTAAAATTATTTTTAGGAACTCTTCTTATAATTTAATGACACGACGAATTGCTCTATGAATTTTTTCCCCAATGTACTAAAAATTCTTTAACCCTAACCGCTATCAACAGTTTTAAGATAAAGAGCGCAGCTGACATGCCTCCATATGCTACAAATTAATTATGTGCTTCTAAAGGCTAAAAAATTTCTTCTAAACGCGTGTTTGTGATTAAAGTACATTCCAAGTCTGTTCCAAAAACGTTTTCTGTGACCCACAGGGTATACGCCCAAAATGTCGCGGCCAAAATGTCGCCGGCCCAAAATGTCGCTAGTCCAAAATGTCGCTAGTCCAAAATGTCGCCGGTCCACAATGTCGCCGGCCCGAAATGTCGCCAGTCCAAAATGTCGCCGGTCCAAAATGTCGCCAGTACAAAATGTCGCCGGTCCAAAATGTCGCCGGTCCACAATGTCGCCGGCCCAAAATGTCGCCGGCCCAAAATGTCGCCAGTCCAAAATGTCGCCGGTCCAAAATGTCGCCGGTCCAAAACGTCGCCGGTCCAAAATGTCGCCGGCCTAAAATTCGCTAGTTCAATTTGTACGAAAAATTTAAATGTACGTCGATGCTTTCCAGCGGAATTCTCTTTCTCGTTTAATCTGATTAATAATAATACTCAAGATGTAACATAAAGGATCAAGATGTAACGCAAGGATTCAGACAAAAAATTGGTATGTAAGTAAAACTAAACTGTTCTAAACGCGAATGAAAGAATAGTGAGGCGCAATTTGAATATGGCAAGAGAATAGGCGGTTTGTATTTTTTGGCGTAATGAAGTAAAAACAAATAACTCCTTCACTCTAGCATATTATTACGGTAGCGACAGGTCAGTCATTTAGGGGATCAGGCGGAATGGCCCTCGACTTTGAATTTTTTTTATACACAAGTGGGAGTGGTTTTTATAGCAATCCTATGAAATTTGCATTGGTTATACATACGCCCGTTATCCTCCCTCTCCCCTTTCACTGGAAAAATTCGAAATCACGGGCCAGGGTGGAAATAAAGTAGAAAAGTATCTTAATGAAATTTAATTTTCTCATAGATTTATCAACATTACCCTAAGAACTGTAAAGAAAAAAAAAAACTATGTTTTCAGTGAGATATACGTTGGTTAAAGTAAGATCAATACTGCCGTGGGAACTCCCATCTCTTATGAGTAAAATTCTGAAATTACGTCGAAATGTTCACCGTCAAATCTTTTGAAATCAATGAAACCCGTAACTGCTAAAACAGGTGTCTTTCACTCAGATTTTTGAAAAACGACTCTACGCGATGACAAATATTTTCAATTCTCATTATTCATGAAATTTATATATTCGATAGAACATCAAGGGACAATTTCAGAACAGCTATTTTATTGAAGGTTTTCAAGAGGATACTTTCATGCATGCGAAATAGCGCTTGTCAGCTAATCACATTTTCCAATTTTAAATAGAAAAGAAAAAATTTCATAATGTAGGGTGAAATAACTGATATCAATGAGATTATTCAGATCAATTTTGACCTAGACTTATTTTTAAAATGAGTTTCAAAAAGTAATAGTTCCAGCTCAATATAGCTTGGTAATTCAGAAAGAAAAGAATATTGATAATAATAATAATAAACAAATAAGTTTTTCTCTCTCAGAAAAAATTGCTGTTTTGATTAGTGAATTTTTACTACGCAAATTACATAAGAATGCAAACTCAGTTTTTATTTAACACTCACGCTAGTTAAAGTGCTACAAAAATGAGAGGAATACACGGCTAATTTAGATTTTATTGATATCATGCTCAACCTCTCATATATAAATTTAGTATATTTTTCATTGTTTATTTAATTACACTGACTCACGTAAACGATTACGAAACTCAACTTAGAACGAAAATAAGGCTTGTTTTCGTTTAATTTCACTTGTATACTACATTTTTGCATGAATCCTCGCATTACTTCTTGAGATATAGCAGTCACATAAAACGATAAAAATTATTCTGTGATCCATCCTTTTGGGATGACTGAAGCCAAAAATAAATGAACAACTCGCCCTTTAAGATATACCTGTAGACCAAATTTTGTCTTAACCCTTGTACAGTAGATCCTCGTTTTACGCGGGGGTTATGTTCCACGGAAATGCTGCGTAAATCAAAACCGCGTAAATTGAGACTTAATATTATTGTCAAAATAGGAATTAGGTTCCGTAGATTAAAAAAATTACTTCATTCTAGTGATGACTAATTGTATAATAAGCTTAATGTGTACTTATATCAATTTTTATGCACAATATGCATAAAGAAAACAAACTAATTTCGTGTTCTGTTTATGAAGAAGAGCTGACTATGATAGTTTTTTGGTAGTCATTAAGAATTTTTCCTCCAATTCTTTGCTTAGCATTAACTCATCCATGATCACTTGCGTCATTTCCATGATAGAATCTTCTTTTACTAACAAATCAGAAAGATCATTCCTATTGTCTACGGATGGTTCGAAAATTTTCAATGTGAGCGTTTTTGGTTGTGTGTCACCGGAGTCGGTATCCGCGTTGGTTTTGACCTCCTTTGTCACTCCTAAAAGCTCTTCTTCCAGTGAGTTCTGAACTGTGTGAGTTTAATCACTTTACTTCTGATGGAAAAAGCTCTGGAACCAATCGCATAAAATGTCTCCAAGGACCCAAGTTCGATTATTAGCACGCCAAAATGCAGTTAGTTACGTGTAATCTGCAATCTTTAGGAGCTTGGGTTTTGAAAGAGAGGAAAATGTTACCTGTTTGCATTGCCGCATCTGTGTAAAACCGAAACTCATCTGCGTAAATAAAATAAAGGTGTCAAATCTTCAACCGCGTATAATCGAAACCGCGTAAAATAAACCCGCTGAAAACGAGGGTCTACTGTATTACTTTTTGAAATATATCAATCACAGATAATAAAAAAGAAAGGAAAAAACATTCGATTGCTCCACCCTCTGGTGTTATGCAGCCCAAAATCTGTCCCCCTGCTGCTTCCTAACATTTTATTTGATTCCGTTCATCATTTTTTGAGCAATGACAGTCACGCATATCGATGAAAATGTTCAGTTACTCCACTATCTTGAACGAATTGACGCAAAAAACCACGCAGCCCTAAATCATATATGGTTACTTGCGGGTATCGTTCGAATTCTTACTACAGGTTTTGACGTAGAATGTCCCGAAAAATCGGTCACATACAAACGCACACTATTCTTGAAGAAAAGTTTAAAATAATTTAGCGAACGTCAGAACTGAACGCCGTCAGAACGTTTTACAGTTGGTAGATAGCGAGTCACAAGAAATAAGATAACGTAACGCTTGTATTCTATTTGTTTGCTGAAAAACAGCCGAGAGTTGCGAATCAAAACGGAATAATCTTTTTAGAATTTATCATGAAACTCAGTTAGTCCAGTCCCATTTTTAACGGAGACATTCATTAAAGGCAGTAACCATTTATTCTGCAAATTTGGTGTTAAACATCATTTTTGTACATTTAAATATTTCTCACCAACTGAATAAACGAATTTTGAACCTACAACATTTTGGCCCGGCGACATTTTGGACAGGCGACGTTTTAGCCCGGCGACATTTTGGATCGGCAATATTTTGGCCCGGCGACATTTTGGACAGGCGACATTTTGCCCCGGCGACATTTTGGATCGGCAATATTTTGGCCCGGCGACATTTTGGACCGGCGACATTTTGGCCCGGCGACATTTTGGACCGGCGACATTTTGGACCGGCGACATTTTGGACCGGCGACATTTTGGACCGGCGACATTTCGGCCCGGCGACATTTTGGACCGGCGACATTTTGGACCGGCGACATTTCGGCCCGGCGACATTTTGGCCCGGCGACATTTTGGGCCGGCGACATTTTGGACCGTCGACATTTTGGACAGGCGACATTTTGGTCCGGCGACATTTTGGCCGCGACATTTTGTCCCGCGACATTTCGGTGGCGACATTTTGACCCCAAACCGACTCACAGAGCGGTCGAGAAAGTAGTATTTATGGCAGTCGAACTCGGGTGGTACTTTTCCAGCTCTTCGTCTGTTTCTTGGCTTCTTTCAACCTCCGAATATACTTACTGTTTTGTGGTTCGAATAAGTAGGGTATATTTATTTACTCTGCTACATTATATTGCTTCGCTTTAGCTAGTAAAGTGTGAAAAAAAAAGCTTAAAATATGTTTTTCTTTACATATGATTATTTCTTAACAATGAATTGAAATACATTTGAAGTATCATATTAAACACTAGCGGTACTCTCGCGGCTTTGCCCGTAATAGAAAATTTAAGGATCATTTGGTTCGACTGTATATTTACAAATAATGGATGATGAATTTCTCGCCAATATGCTATGTTAATTTGCTCGTTCACGTTTTGGTAATTTGCTCGCCCACATTATGGTAATTTGCTCGTCCACGGAATGATAATTTGCTCTGTAAAATGTTCTTAAAGTTGGAATAGAAAGAGAACAAAATCGAATTTTCGAAAAATCGCTTCGGGGTGCTTACCCCTATGCTACAAACTATAATTCTGGGCCAAATTTCATGAAAATCGGCCGAACGGTCTAGGCGCTATGCGCGTAACAGACATCCAGAGAGACAGAGATCCGGAGACACAGACTTTCAGCTTTATTATTAGTAAAGATAAAGGTAAAGATATATATATATATATATATATATATATATATATATATATATATATATATATATATATATATATATATATATATATATATATATATATAACAGAGAAAGTGTTTCTAAAGGAGCAGTATAATGCATAAAAGGTAACATATTTTAAATCTGAACAATAAACTCCTGAAAAATGCTATTACTATTTTATTCGGTTAGATTTTTTATTGTAAATTTTGAGGAAGTTTTCATGTTTTATTTTGGGATTTATTTCCAGCCTTTTAAAGCTTATTTAGTCGTAAAAATGAAAATAAATAAATAAATAAATAAATAATAAAAATAAATAAATAAATAAATGAATAATGATAAAAATAAATAAATAAAAGAGATCGTCTTACAAGCATAAATCCGTAAGGTAAGTAAAAATAAAAAATAAGCAAGCAAATAAGTGAGAGTAAATTTAATAAATATTCAAAAAATAAAAACTTAAAAATAGTGTTTTAAATTAGCAGACAGGTGTGTTTGGCTGTCCGTCAGTCTGTCGTTCTCTTCCTTTCCCCCTCACAAAACTATTTGTGAAATAGTCACACTCAAACAATGTGTCATTTTAGTTTAAAAGATCTCTTCCAGGATATCTCACTCTCTCATGTTTCGGTTTTTTGAATTGAACAATTTTTTGTTCAATTTTGAAAATAATAATTTAAAAAAAAAATCATAGCACCCTACAGATTAAAAAGATTCCTGCACAAAACCTAGTATTAAAGGCGGATTTAATTTAAACAAATTTTATTTGGAATAGATTTTATTTTATTCAAAAAAATAAATAAATAAATAAAAATGCTTTGATTATTTTGAGAGTATTACTCTTTAACATTAGGGACTGTCTATAAATGACATCACACTTTTTTTCAATGTATTGAACCTCCTTTCTCTTCCCTTGTTAGCATGTCGCCCTATATTAGATTAACATATTTCTGTGAAAATGTTTTTAATTCGCCAAAATATGTGATGTTACACTTCTTGCTGTCCCCTAGTCACAAACTGTCACAGCGTGACATCATTTGTGGACGCCCCCCCCCTTAGGGAGAGGTTCAAAACAAGTCAATAGCACTAGAAACTATTAGCACAGAAAAATAAAAAATTCAGGCACTCAGGATATATTTTTCGTTTCAAGAGAGAACTAGAAAATTCAATGATAAAAACCGAAACACCGTTTTACTCGTCAAGAGAATATTGGTAGAACGTACGAGATTGTTAAGTGATTCTGACATATTGTTCTATTGCGACATAATTTTTCTAATCCACAATTTTAAATTTGGACGGCATAAATGCTATGAAAACAAGGCAACTTCATAAATTTAGACTTCTCATGACATAATGCCAAGTGTGTTTCTAATACGGACGTTGAGAAGCAAAATCTGAGCATTTTTAAAAGTATTATTATTCCAGAATGAAATTGTGAGAAATGAAATTCGAAATAGTAGTCCTAATTAGAAAAGGTAGGGTGGTCTGACTGTGAATAAATACACCTCATTAAATGATCAGTTCGTATTTAAAAAATTATAATAGTTCTCAAAAGCATTTTTTGAATATAAATTAGAAACAGTAAGTTCTTTCTATGCAATTTCAGAAAGAAAATATTATGACTAGAAGATATTGTTCTCAAAGGTCCTTTCTTATACAAATTAGCAACCAGTAAGTCCCTTCAAAACAATTTCAGGAAGAAAATGTTATGACTAGAAGAGATATTGTCTCAAAAGGTTCTTTCTTAAACAAATTAGCAACAGTAAGTCCCTTCTATGCAATTTCAGGAAGAACATGTTATGACTAGAAAATATTATGGTTGTCCACTGGCTAGATGTGTGGTTGACTGGGTGAAAGCAGCAATTGTCATTTAGATCCCCAAATAACCCGAAACAGAACCGTAAAATTTCCTCATTTTATTTTAAATTTATTTTTAATAACTGTACATATCAACAAAAATATTTTTGGTGTCGTGCATTAAATGATACACTTTTCAGCGACATTGTGAATTTCCGAAAACAAAAGTTGGGAATAGGTGTTATTTTACTAGTGAGACTGCATTATGACTAAAAAGTTTCATTTACTCCCTTATCCCTCCAAAAAAAGCAATTAAATTCAGAAAAACATGCAAAAAAAAAAAAAAAAAAAAAAAAAAAAGCTACATTAAGTAGAGATTCACATTTTAAGCAATTAATTTTAAATAAAAAATATATATCAAGTTAATTTTTAAGACTCTGGTGCTTTACAAAGGCAGTATTAGCTCATGATCCGCGGACTATTGCTAGTTCTTAAGATTTGGCGGTCTGTGAACTTATCAAAAGTGGGTCCAGCTTCTAGTTTTAGATGGGGTTATTATCGGAAGTAGCAACGTGCAATTTTTGGAATCAAATAGGGTGTTTGGATCGGTTTTTTTTTCGAAACATAAGTTATCAAATGCAGCTACAAGCAATGTTTGGTAACTTAAAGGGGTGGGATTCTGACCTTCCAGACCACCCATTGCATTCGATCCTGGAACTTATTTAAACTTATTGCTGAGTTTACAACCTTTAAAGAAAAACTGCCAATTTTCTCACAGTACAAGGTCAATAAATATCTCGTCACATACGGTTAAATCCCGGACTCTCTTCTAGTCTATGATGTCATGAATCTGAAAAAGAATTAGATCAAGGAGTTTTACTATTGTTGGGGGCAATGTTAGAGGTAATTTCTCTTCTCTTCTGCTAAAGGTCATCTGGTACAAAATTTTTACCGAAAAATATACCTTCGTTTTATAACTGTCTGAACTTTTTAGGCAATTTGTCAACGAAGTACTAAGTCGAATCCCTCTTTCCTCCCTCCACCTGTGCTTC